>NC_056749.1:819256693-819269193 GCF_019279795.1 Protopterus annectens | reverse complement strand
CCCCCCTGACATCTCAGATGCTCAGGTAAGAGCCGCCCTCTCCAAAGAAAAACACAGCATCAATGGGACCAGACGGTGTCCCGGGCTGCATCCTACATGAACTCCAAGAAGAACTAAACCCAAACATAAAACTACTGTTCAATCTCAGCCTTACTACAGGATATGTACCCAAAGAGTGGTGTACAGCAACAGTGGTCCCTCTCCACAAAGGTGGTGCCTCAATGGATCCTGGAAACTATTGCCTCATAAGCCTCACTAGCGTGGTCTGCAAAGCTATGGAAAGGATCATCATGGACCTCATAAATAAAGATATTGGGGACCTACAGACACTGAATCCTACCCAGTTCGGCTTTGTTAAGGGCAGATCCTGCCTCTTAAACCTGGTCAATTTCTTTGAAACAGTCACCAAGGCCATTGATGAGGGGAAGGTGGTCCACACAGCCTACCTGGACCTTGCAAAAGCCTTCGATACATACCCCACTCGGGCTCAGTCCTGGGACCTCTCTTTTTTGGTATATATTTCTCAGAGGTACAGGCTAACATGGAAGGACTGTGGCTGGCCAAGTTCGCAGATGACTGCAAACTGGGCACCATAATCAACTCTCCAGCCGAAACAAGCATCCTACAAAAGGGCCTCATAGAAACAGACAACTGTTGCCAGAGCCATGGCCTCAAGCTAAACGCCAAAAAGTGTAAAGTCATCCCCTTTGGCAAAAACAAAGTGCCCACAAATTACCACATAGGTAGTAATCCATTAAGTACGGAAGAAGTAATTAGGGACCTGGGGACCCAAGTTAATAGCAATCTCTCATTTGACAACCACGTGGCCAAAGTGGTTAGAAAAACATTTTATATAGCCCACCTAATCATGAAGGGATTCACATCTAGATCAGGGGAGGTCATCGTGCCTCTTTACTCATCCCTCATCAGGCCCATAATTGACTACAATGCCCCTTTTTGGATGTACCTTACCAGACACCTGCATCAACTGGAAAGACCCCAAAAGTACCTCACCAGGAGGATCAAAGGGCTCAAACAGATGCCATATGCTGCCCGATTAAAGAAACTCTAGCTCTACTCAGTGGCATACCGCCTGTTCAGAGGCGATCTGTGCCTGACGTATAAAGCCATGTCCAACCTGGAGTTAATGGATATGCTGCAGCTCAGAAAATCCAAATCCCATCGAGCTACGTGCTCGAGAGACTTGAACCTCAGCACTGAAATAAATAGGACATGCTGGAGGGACAGATTCATAACCCAGAGGTTCCCTTCACTCTGGAATAAAATCCCAGTCCAGGTTAGGCAGAGTCCCTCATTGACTCTCTAGAAGAGGAATCTTGATGAGTGAATGGGAGATAGTAGGTTTACCCCGGGTATCACTTCTGTGTCACTGTTAGATAGAGACACAGTATACTAACCTCGAAAAAGGGCATAGCAAAATTAATTTAAAATGGTTGGCGAAAGCCAAACACACTCTGGCTAGGCTTATAAATGCCCTAGGGCAGATAGCCTAGTATGAACCTATGAACCTATACATATATATATATATATATATATATATATATATATATATATATATATATATATATATATGTGTGTATGTGTGTATATATGTATGTATATATATATATATATATATATATATATGTGTGTGTGTGTGTGTGTGTGTGTGTGTGTGTGTGTGTGTGTGTGTGTGTGTGTGTGTGTGTGTGTGTGTGTATGTATGTATATATATATATATATATGTATATATATATATATATATATATATATATATATATATATATATATATATATATATATATATATAAAAAATTAACCGCACTCAAAAAAATAATTCAACGAAGAGAAGAAATGTTAACTAAGAAATGAACTCTGTGACAATAACAGCATTCAAAAAATAGTAAATCACACCAACAACTCTTGTAGAACTTTAGCGCTTACATCTTATTTATTATCAAGACTTCTCCAGAAAGACATGTTTCATAAGTTTGAGCAACCATTTTCACTTCCTTTAAATACATTAGTTCTAGCAGGCCATTTAAATTAACAACAGTTCCTTTCCAATAGTAAAGTGTGAACAGGCAGGGTGCTGTGTTAATTTTCATTAACATTACAATCACAGTTACATAAGGTAAATTAGTCAGACAGTAATAGCCTTGTGGTGCTGTATGCATACTTAAAGGAATCGTGTGCAAAAAGGGATTGTGTGCAAAAAAGGGATTGTGTGTAAAAAGGGATTGTGTGCAAAAGCAAAGAAAAAAAATGGGGGAACCAGGAAGGATGAGAGTCATGCTGTGATGATTCTAATATAAACAGGTAACTTATGAGTCTTTGCCTCCAAAGGTAAGTAAAGAAGGGAACAGAGGAAGGTGGAGGAGTCAGGTAGAGAGTCCTACTATGCTTTTGTATCTGTGTGTGTCGAGAAATGTGTGGGTATGCCACCTGATGGGGGAGTGGGAGGAATGTGGTGTGGACTTGAGGGGGGGCTGTTAGGGGGTCACCCATGACAAGGAGTGTGGAGCATATGAATAACAGAGTGTCCCAGAAGACTGACAGTGCGGATGGTACCACCCGTGGGCTGGTTTGGATGGTATCATCCCTTGAATGGCTGCATGAAAAGTGAGACCGGGGGTTAGTTGGTGGGGTCAGCGGGGGCTAGCCTGGTGACTGGGAACATGTGTGTAGGGGGTATTGGGGAGTCAAAAGTCAGAGAGAGAGAGAGGACACACATTATATTCACTTGCACAGTATTAAATCCATAAACACATTAAATCCACTTGCACAATTCTTCAAACCCTCTTGTACAATTCTTCAAACCCTATCACATTTCAATCTCTATACCATTTAAGTGCACATTTAATATTCAGTCTCATTGAGACCTGGATAGACATCAGCTCTCAGTTCTATTTGCCATTTTAATTCCTGGACTTGCAGGTATGTGTCCATGTCCCCTACAAATTCTGTTATTTTTTCCTGCACTGTGAATTTGAATCCTGTAAAGTTTGTGCAGATAGCACTGTGTTTAGCCAAGGCATTCAAACTGTCCTGTTTGTGTATTGCTGCAGTGTGTTCTTTAATATGGCTACTCAGTTTCATGTTTGTTTTGCCGATATAGAAATTCCCACAGTGTTTGCAGAAAGCACAGTAGACTACATTTTTTGTGTTGCAGTCATAGTGGTCATGTAGACTGACAGTTCTGTTGCAGTGTGGGAAGATGACGTTGTTGTCTTTTCATATGTGTACACAGGCGACACACTTGCCGCAGTCAGACATTCCAGGTTCTGTCGATACTTCGCTCTGTGGGGATGGGCTTTTATTCCTCTCGTACGCACCACCAAAAGAAGAGGTTCGTTTGAAACAGAAGTTCGGGGATGTCCCAAGTAACTTTGTCAGACCTTTTTCTCCTCCCAAGATGTCCCAATTGTTGGTGAGGACCCCTCTGATTCCAAACATATCTGTGGAAATTGGAAGGGGGAAACCTGACACCCAGTCCTTTTTGTTCAGTCTGTTCTGTGCCCTTGCTGTGAATCCCTTTTCCAGGATTGGTGGGTACCTGGAGTGTCTGCGCTGTATGATCTCTTGGAACAGGCTGTGCACTAAATACTCTGGGTATTTTCTTTCTAAGAACAAGTTTCTGAGGTAAAAACCTTCCTTGATGAAAACCTCATCCCTAAAAATGAGTCTGGATATCCGGATGAATTGTCTGTTTACAATATTCTTTTTCATGAAATGGGGATGCTGGCTGCTGAACTCTAGATAGTTATTCGGGAAAGTGGGCTTGCGGTAGATGTTGGAGTCAAACTGTCCACTTTCTGGGTCTATAGTGAGGTGGATATCCAGGAAGTGAATGGTGGTTCCGACATGTCCTACCGTGAGGGTCAGGAAGTCCAGACTCTGGAAAAGGCTTTCCAGAAAATTGGTCAGAGAAAGTCTGCCCCCGTTCCAGACAAAAAAGACGTCATCAATATAACGCCTGTACATTATGATGTTGTTGAACCCGGGCAGTGATTCAACCTTATCCATTTCACAGGCACTGAGGACTAAGTTTGCATATGCCGGGGCCATGTTGGACCCCATAGCTACCCCTTTCTTTTGGTGGTAAATCTTCCCGTTGAATTGAAAGAAGTTATTTCTTAATACTGCTTCTGTTAACCTGTATACAGTATTAATCTTAGTCCCTCTTAGGTTGGAGTGCCTGTTCAGGTACTGTCTGGTGAGGGTAAGTCCTTTGGCATGGGGGATGTTTGTGTAGAGTGCTTCTACATCTAGGGTGACCAATAAATATTCCCCTCCATCCAGCCTTAGTTTGGAGATGTCATTTAGAAAAGCCCAGGAGTTCTTGGTGTAGTATTTGCTGTTCTGTACAATGGGGTTAAGGATGTGGTCCATGTATTGTGAAATCTTTTCTGTTTTTGTCCTTTGGTTCAATACCACATGGCAGAAAGGTAGATTTTCAGAGTTCTTGTGAACCTTGGGGATTCAAAAAAATTTTCCAAGGCTGGGTGTCATGACCTGCATGAAGTCTTTTTTGTCTTGAGAGATCTCATCCCTGAGGTACAGTTCCAATAGTAGGTTGTCAATTTGTTTAAAGTTTTGTTGTACCTGGTTGATGTTGACCTTTTTGTAGAACTGGTTATTCATGAGGGATGCTTCAAGTGTTTGGATATATCTCTCCTGCTCCATCACTACTATCCCAGATCCCTTGTCAGCCTTCATGATCCGTAGGGATTTGTTCTGACTCAGTTCCTTCCAAGCCTGTCTTTCTTCTCTGTTCAGGTTGTGCCACTTTGCCGAGGGCTTATCAGAAAGGAGTTTCCTGATATCCCTTTCACAGGTACTTGCAAAGAGGCTCAGTGTGTTGGAGAGTGCAGGAGTGTACAGGCTCTTCATGGTAAGGGGTCTGTTGTTATCTTCTGAGCTTTCCTCATCTTCTTCCTCTTCATATTGTTGTATATCTAATTTTAGTTGTAACTTTCTCAGGTAGCACTTTAGGTCCAGGATAACATCCGCCGTGTTGGCTCTCTGCGCCGGGATGAAAGAAAAGTCTTTCTTCAGTACCTTATGATGGCTTTCTGAGAAAACTCGTGTGGTGAGATTAAAGATGTCACCTACCCCTGCTGGGGACATCAAGTTGGTGCTATCAGGTGCTGATATCAGTGAATGGGGAGGGTGAACAGGGTGGTCCATCCCAGTAATACTAGTACTGTATCCTGTTCCCGCTCCTTCTTCCCCTGTGATTGTTGTTCACCCTCCTTCCCTCAATATTGTTGGTGTTGTGGTTCCAGTTTTGTTCATTACCCCCAGGTCTGAACCTGGTATAAGTCCTGGTTCTGGTTGTGAGTCCTGCTGAAGATAAAAAAAATTGTTGTTGGCACTTGTGTTGTTGTTGGAAGACTGGTCGTTCATTGGTGGGATCTGATAAACCCTTCCTTGATTGATCGCACTGTCCGGTGTCCTGTGGTTTGTATTGTTGTTGTCCTCTTTATTGTTGTGGTGGTCACGTTCACTGGTGTCTGGATCTCTCTGTGTCGGCTGATTCTGGAGAGGCACTTCTGGTCTTGGCTGTCCTCTAGGATGAGTATGTACCATCATCTGGGAACTACTCCCTGCTAGTGGGCTGGATGTGATGAGGAGTCTATCCACCTCTGGTGTGTTGGGTCCATTTGTGGGTTCTTGTAATTCTGTCGTAGGCCTTAGTTCGGTTGTGGACAACGGATTGGTTGTGGGATATCTGTCTGGCCTTCTCCATGTGTCTAAGGAGTGTGTGGGCCTGACCGGGTATGCTTTTCCTTCCTCATATTGTTTAATGTCCCTAAGCAATTTGCATTTCTTGCGTTCAATCAGTGTCACCACATGCCTAGTAATTTTGTGCGGTACATTGTCTCACATTTCCGTGAAGTCAATAAATGTGGGATCCTGCAGGATGCGTATTTGCAGATCATCTATTTGAGACTTGTAGGTGGCCATACTCTCAGTATTACTTTGGATGAGTGCTTTGATAGTGGATATCCTAGAGTCATTATATATTTTGACCAGTTCTTTGTGAAGCTGAGAGTTTGGAGTGGTGCTGTTAGGAAATTTGCTACATCTGAGACCCTGTGGGACTATATCCAGCTCAAAACACCTTTCCAGATAGAAGTTGTCATGATCCAGGTTTTTGTAGGTTTTAATCAGTCTCTCGAATCTGGTAATCAGAGACCTGGTGCTCTGTGAGACCCCTCTGTTTTGACTGTACTCCATTTGTACTGTTGTATTCTGGACTGGGCAATGGAAGGGATTAATTTCCATCTGCATGAGTATCAGGTCAAGAGACTGTGTGGTCCTTATTTCTGTCCCAGTTCTGTTGTTAATTGTGGCCCTGGGTCCAGAGTGGTCCAGGGGTTCAGTGTGGTCCCTGGTGATCCTTTCATTTGTAGATTTTAAAGGTCTGCTGTTTAGGTCCTCGAAAAGATCCTGCGCCAAACAAATTTTTTCCGATAATTTTGCAAGAACTCTTGTTGGATCAGTTTCCCGCACTGTAACAGAACTGTCAGTCTACATGACCACTATGACTGCAACAAAAAAAATGTAGTCTACTGTGCTTTCTGCGAACACTGTGGGAATTTCTATATCGGCAAAACGAACAGGAAGCTGAGCAGCTGTATTAAAGAACACACTGCAGCAGTACACAAACAGGACAGTTTGAATGCCTTGGCTAAACACAGTGCTATTTGCCTAAACTTCACATGATTCAAATTCACAGAATTTGTAGGGGACATGGACACATTCCTGCAAGTCCGGGAATTAAAATGGTAGATAGAACTGAGAGCTGATGTCTATCCAGGTCTCAACGATACACTGAACATTAAATGTGCACTTAAATGGTATAGAGATTGAAATGTGATAGGGTTTGAAGAATTGTGCAAGAGGGTTGAAGAATTGTGCAAGTGGATTTAATGTGTTTATGGATTTACAACTGTGCAAGTGAATATAATGTGTGTCTTCTCTCTCTCTCTGACTTTTGACTCCCCCATACCCTCTACACACATGTTCCCAGTCACCAGGCTAGCCCCCGCTGACCCCACCAAATAAACCCTGGTCTCATTTTTCATGCAGACATTCAAGGGGTGATACCATCCAAACCAGCCCACGGGTGGTACCATCCGCACTGACAGTCTTCTGGGACACTCTATTATTCCTATGCTCCACACTCCTTGTCATGGCCGGCCCCCTAACATCCCCCCCTCAAGTCCACACCGCATTCCTCCCACTCCCCCATCAGATGGCATACCCACACATTTCTCTACACACACAGATACCAAAGCATAGTAGGACTCTCTGAAGCAACAGAAAAATTAAAACAAACTGAAATAAATAAAACAAAATCCACATCAGCAGAACCAGCAGCAAAAAATCCAATGTTAAGTGTTTTATTAACATCCACTTTTCGTTCAAAAAGACTGAACTTCTTCAGACAGACATCAAAAGGTAGCAAATGTGAAAAAAACTCCTTAAATACACAATTAACAACACATGATACATTTGAATGGACCAACCAACTGGTTAAAACTCACTGACATCAATGTGTGGGAAAAAGCTGATCTCAAAACTTCTTAAAGTACTACTGCATACAAAAGTCGAATCTATGGAAAATGTGTTTTAAAAACAAAACAAAATGGAAATATATATAAACATAAAATGTTTAAAATGTTTGAAACCAAAAAATATAATATATAAAACCTTTTTAATAACAAAAGGTAAAAAGTAAAAAATAATAGATGAAAAGTAGTAATAATAAAATTACCTCTGCATACTTCTAAGTTTCAAAATGCAAGTTAAACTTACTCTGTCATTAAGACCTGGAAGTCTATATGAACACAGTTTCAGCTGCCAAATCACTTCTAGGCGCTCTAATAATAGTTGGAAAGGACCCCCCCCCGATGTTAAAGGAAACCTGTCCTAACACCCTAAAAGTAAAACTGTGCTGAGGGTGGTCATTAACATGTTTCGCCAAAGCATTTTCACACTTGTTTTTCCTAATACAATATAAATGCTCATAGATTCTTTCATTAAAACCTCTGTCAGTCTTGCCCACATAAAACGCTGGGCAAGATTGGCAGCAAGCCAAATAAACAACCGAACGAGATTTACAGTTGAATCTACCAACAGAGGAGAAAGAAGACACAGCAATTTTAAAGCTCGAACCAGTGGCAATATGCCTACACATGTTACAACTCTCACATTTGAAAGTGCCCTCTATTCTAACACATGTCCTTTTTTGTTTCTAATATCTGTTTGAGGTTGTCACCCCTCCTATATATGAACCTAGGCAAAGTACCAAACCTGGCTTGTAAGGCATCATCACACAAGAAAATACTCCAGTTCTTGACAACCACCTCCTTAATTAGGTGAATCTCAGCACTGTAATTGGTGATGAAAGAGATAGAAGTGTCAACTTTCTTGCTGTCTAAAAAGACTTCAGGCATAACTGGAGATAGATGTTCTAGTGAACAACTTGTGAACAAACTGCTTTGTAAAATAGGTTTATAAACACACCGATACCTTTTAGTCTGGACCTCAATAACCAGGTCATGAATAAACTTGTCTGGGTAACATCTGTGTAGAAACAATCCCTTAATAAACTCACATTCTTCTAAAAAGGATTCATCGTCAGTTACCATTCGAGCAGCGCGCACAAGTTGTCCCTTGACTACCCCTCTTTTCTGGTGCCCAGGATGGGCACTGGTGAAGTGTAACATGGTGTTAGAGTAGGAACTCTTCCGAAATATTTTAGCCTTAAAGCTACCAGCAGGAATGTCTTTATATAAGTCTACATCCAGATAAGAAATTCTAGAATCAGACTCTACAAATGTGAAGTTCAAAAAAGACGTGCTGGAGTTGAGATAGTCCATGAAGGTTCTCACATCATTAATTGAACCTTCCGTCAGTATAAAGATGTAATCCAAAAATCTGGTGTAAAAATCGATTTTGAACTGACCGTTGTAATTGCCAAGCACATATCTGTGTTCCCATTCAGCCATAACAATGTTGGCAAAACTGGCCCCTACTGGTGAGCCCATGGCTACACCAGTCTTCTGTAAATATATATCTCCCCCAAATGTTACAAAGTTGTACCTCAAAATGACATCTAACAGTTCCTGCACCAATCTGATTTCTACACTGCTAGCATTGTGATGCAATAAACGGTCAGTGACCCAGTCTATCCCTGTGGCATGAGGAATAGATGTATAAAGGTCTTTTACATCTATTGTCAAAAATCTATGACCTCTCTTGAATTCTAAAGCACCTATGGCTTTCAAAAAAGCCCAAGAATCTTTACAAATGTGTGTTTCCTTTTCAACATATTTTTTCAATATGTTGTCCACATACTTGGCTATCGGGTAAGTTATTGAACCCCTAGCATTAACCAATAGCCTCATGGGGGGGTTGTACACATCTTTATGGATCTTGGGCAATCCGAAAACTGTTGGAATCTTAGGAAATGAAAGTCAAATATTTCAACACATCTTGTTCTATAACATTTTCTAAAAACAAATCATTCAAGAAAACATGGATGCACCTATACGCTGCATTCAATTCATTAATGCTAGATAGTGTATAAGCATCCTGCAATAACATGTGGATGAGGCAGTTTTCATAATTTATCTGGCTGAGTGCCAACAATGTCATTGCTTCTATATAGGCAAGACAGACAGAACTCTTAGAGAGAGAATGAGAGAGCACCTATATCACATTAGAAAGAAATCTAGAATCAATACTTTGGCAAAACATATTAGCACCATGGGTGAACATCATAAATTTACTTTCAGAGTTCTATCTGTTATCTATGAGAATAATAGAGGGGGTGATGTGAGAGTTAAAACTGAAGAGACAGAAGCAAAATGGATAGTTAGACTGAGATCCCATAAAGGACATGGTCTCAATGAATGTGCTCCTATCAAGCCCATATTACATAACAGACCACTAAATAGGAGATGTACTTTTTAGGCACTTGAGTTTTATTTAAGCTACGTTTTAATAGTAGTACTCATATTTATATTTATATATATATATATATATATATATATATATATAATTCATCTGTTTATACATTTTTATTTGCATTTGAATTTGTTATTTGTATTTAGTTATTTGTTTATATTATATTAGTATAAAATGAGTTTTGTCTCTTTAAAAGTTTCAGTCATGTGATCAATTAATGCATGTATAAAGGTGTGTTTTTAGATGAAATGGTTACACCTGAAGAAGCTATGTGAAAGCGCTTGTGTCTTCTATTAAACTGGTACCTGATTTATCTTCTGTGGACTTTATTTATATCTTTGGATATATTCTCAGCCTGGATTTATTGCCTCTTGACTTCAGGGGGCTGCTTGCTTATGCTTTTATAACAATTGTTCTTTTGGCTCTGTTTTTATCAGTTTTCATAATGACAAGTGTCCATTAGTACTAAACCACCCCCCTTGCCCGGTTTAAGGATCCTGGCAGGTAAACTTTTTAAAGTGTCCAACAAGTCTACTTCTTCATCAGTCAAGTTTTTGTTCGAAAGTGTCCTAGAACAGTTAACCAAGTTTCTAATTTCAATTTCACACAAATGTTCAAATAAAAAAAGTAAAGGGTGGATAGGGGGGCTGAATGTACTTGGGACTCTCAAAGTTTTTTTGTCTAAAGCAGTGTTACCAAAAATTAACAATAAATTCAACCTACGTATAAACAACTTCAAATCAAGTAGTGTGTATGCTAGGTTAAAATGTCTCCATGGAAAAAAGGTGAGACCTTTTGAAAATAAATCAGACATCTCCATAGTGATTGTAAAACTCGAATAGTTATAAACAAAAAAGTCTCCAAAACTGTTACTGATAATGTCAGGATTTGTCTTTCTTGTTACTTCTGAAAAGGCTTTTTGCTGTTGTTCCTGTAATGGCTCCTCGTGTTGTAAAACCTCTGGTGGTTCTGTCCCCAGTTCGAGGAAAAAGATGGTGTAGGATGAGAAATCTCCTCATCCCTACCACCATCAGTTACAAAATTTTCTGTGGGAACAACATCCTCCACACCCTCTCCAGTGGCTGGCCTACTGGAACTAGCTGCCTGCCTCATAACCCCATTAGTTAGGTTAATAGGAGCACCTAGACTGTCGCCAACACTCTGAGAATGGGGGGGGGGGGGTATGCAGTTAGTTTGTTATATGCATCTATGTCTCTTTTCAGTTTTTTCATTTTCATCTCCATGTTACAAGATATCTGTTGGTCTATAGTCGAGAAAATTCGTTTATACTCATAATTATACCTGTTGAAATCTACATGTGACTTGATATTAGTGTCCAAAATTTCAATTTCAGCACTCAACTGGTCTATAAATTTCTAATAAAATTTCACCATTAAGTCCATTAAATCATGTCCATGTCTATCAAACAAACTGATCAGCTCACTGTGGAACTCTGAACCAGCTATCAGTCCAGTGGGGTACTGCCAAGAGCGCAAGCCCTTTGGCACAACCCCCCACTTTTTTACATTCATTAAAATAGGAAATCTCTAACTGAAGCTTCTTTGCCTTTAAAGATTTGTGGTCCAAGGTCTTCAAAAAGTCCACTAAAGGAGCTTCTGGTGTCCCTGTGTCACTGGATGCAAACCTGTTCCTGTTCTCAAAAACTGGGAGTTGCTCATTCAACCAAGATGTAACATTAAGTGGGTCTCCAGTTCGGCTCAGAGATGAACTGGTCCTGGAACGTTCACCGGTAGGTCTAGGATGTACAGGAACCCTTGAAACGGTTGAGGTGGAACTTCCACTGTCCTCACGGTCATTCGACCCATCACTGGTGTGAGCTGTCACCACAGAAGCCGAACAGCTCCAAGAACGTCTTCTGCCAAATTGTCAGCACTTCCCTTGACTGCTACTAGCCCATCCAAATGTTGAGAAAGCACATCCATCCTTTCATTAAGCTTTTTGACCATATTAGTGAAAGAAAACAGTGCAGAATTGTCCAAACAAGCACCTTATTCCAATTCCATAATTGCTACTGGTTAAAACTGCTGGTAGTGGATGCAAAACAAACAAACTGAAACAAAAGAAACATTAAAACAAACTGAAATAAATAAAACAAAATCCACGTCAGCAGAACCAGCAGCAAAAAATCCAATGTTAAGTTTTTTATTAACATCCACTTTTCCAAAAGTTTACTCATGACCTGGTTATTGAGGTCCAGACTAAAAGGTACGGGGGTGTTTATAAATGTATTTTACAAAGCAGTTCGTTCACAAGTTGTTCACAGTGATTTTATTTTTCAATAGTTTTTATATGTTAGGTACATGAAGTCAATAATCGTAATTAAGATAATGTTTCTGACTACTGAAGGTTGTATTTTGAGTATTCATTTAAATGTATTTTTAGATTGTTTATTCATTTTTTAGGAATAGTTTGATGTTTAAATGATGTAATGGAATTTATATGTGATTATTTAATGCACTTAATAATTAATGAGCCATTAGGAATAAGTTATTGTA
>NC_056749.1:819124925-819138868 GCF_019279795.1 Protopterus annectens | reverse complement strand
TTAAACCTCTTCTTTTCACAATGCTCATTGTTTCGGTCTCAAATTTTCACCCATTTAATAATGAGTTCTGTGGTATACGTTTCAATTTATATTACTATAATGTAGTGTTTTCTCTTCTTAGTTTTTTCTTTTTCATAATGTTTGTAATATACTGTAATAATTTTTGTTATCTTCCATGTACTCTATATTTTTTACTGCTATTTGCTATTTGTAATTGTTTTGTGGAGCATTTCTCCCCTGTAATATTTTTTTATTATCATCTGTGTATTGTACTTCCTCGGTGGTGTAGCGGTAGCGTTGTTGCCTCACAGCAAGAGGTTCTCCCGTTTGATTCTCGGCTGGAGTGTGGGGAGTGCCTTCTGTGTGGAGTCTGGATTTCCTCCCCGCTGTTGGGTGGGCGTTTGAAAGACATGCGTAAATGGGCGTGCCTCCGTTGAAGGTTGAACGTTGAGCTGGCACCTCAGCGTTTGTGAAAATCTACTGCCAATCATTAGCGGACCGGAGTTCCACTGTGGTGACCCCTAACCGGGAAAAGCCGAAAGACAACAACATCATCTATGTATTGTATATTTGCTATTTGTAATTGTTTCGTGAAGCTTTTCTCCCCAGGTCTCTGCTGAAAACGGCTACTAGCCCAGTCGGACACTAACCGGTAAACAAATGAAAAATAAATAAAAATAAATAAATAAAAAATAAATAAGCTTTGTGTCTGAAGCTCAAGGTGCATAGCTGACTTATTGCTTAGTATATCTGCATTTGTGGTGTTGAACTGGTAATTGTAACTTTGACTTATATTGGCCTTAGAAAGTTAGACAGTTGATAACATAAAAATTTCCCAACTTTATTGTGAATAATCTTCTGAGGGTGGTGAAGTCTGAAACTGCAATGTGTATCATTACTTTCTAACTTCTCTCTTTAATGATTTTCCAGTACAAACATGGTGCTAAACTGAGGGCATGCAGTGACCATCAGTACTTTTGAGAGATATGACTGTGTGAGTCTTTGATGCCTGAGGCCTACTACTTAATAATGGACACAAATAAGTCAAATAAGTCTCTGCTGTCACCTGTAAAGGTAATTTCTGTACAAATATCCCACCTTTTACTAGCTTACAGCACTAAGTAATGAAATACAAGGACATGCCAGTCATTAATATTATTACACAATACATTCCAGGTTCAGGACTTAACTTGCAAATGCAGCAGTTGCAACAAATTTAGTTAGGGGCTGACTCTGCCTGATGCAAGCAGTAAACAGTGAATACATGGGGAGGTAAAGGCTGTGAGAGCTGCCTGGCATCAATGTTACTATATATATGTGCATAGGAGGAGGGTTTTAGGCTCTTAGGTGGTCAGTGAGTGTAGTATGCATTGTCTCTTAGCCAATGCAAGGATATATTGAGCATGCCTTCATCTACCTCCACCTACAGGCACTGCTGTTTCTCCCTCTGACTCCTCATCTGCCTGTGGTTGTGATGACCTGGGTCCTTGGTGGTGGGATGTGTGTTCCTTCCCCTTGTTGATCCTGCTGAAGCTGTTTCCTCAGGATGATGTTGTGTAGCATGGCACATACTGTGAATACTTCAGTACATGTATGTGGATGGCACTGCAGGGCTCTTCAAGATGCATTTAGGCATGGGAACTGCGACTTCAGCAGCCCAAGTGCATATTCTGTGATAGTTCTGGTTTGAGCATGTGCCTCATTATGGCATTCTTTAGCAGGTACGTGTGCTTTTCTGATGGGTGTCATCAGCCACAGTTTCTGTGCATAACCTGCATCTCCCAGTAAATGACCCTGTGAGATATCCTTCCCTAGTGAACATTTGATACAGTTGGAATGTTTGCCAGATATGTGAGTTGTGGCAACTACATTGGTTGCCAGCACACACACTGAAGATGATTCCCTTGACATTACATAATGACTTGACAGTTAATAGGCTAGAAGCCCTTTCAGTTAATGTACAGCCTACCCTGTTCCCCATGTGGTGCCTTAATTTCTATATGTGTGCAGTCTATAGCACCCAGTACTCCAGGGTAGTGTGCTACAGGGTAGATCTCCTGCATATTTATAGCCCTATCCTTAGGAGTACAGGGAAAATATATGCGGTCACTGGCATGGAGCATTGCATTCATCAATTTATGGAAGATCTTGGATGCTAATGCCTGTGACACCCCCAGCATGTCCCCTGTTGATCTCTGAAAGGTACCAGTAGCTAAGATTCGAAGTGCTACACACACCTTTGTCTCCAGTGGGATGGCTTCCCCTCAGTTGCCTCAGGCTTTGAGTTGAGGACAACACAGGTTGCAGAGTTCCTGTAGTGTCTATATCTGCCCTGTAGTGCTCTACAATTTACACATCATATAGAGCATAATAAGTTAAATGCGGCCTGAAAACTCTTCTTCTAATTTGCCTAGGTCTATTGGCAGCAGCAGCACAGACTTCAGCCTGTATCACATACAAATGAATTAAAGTAGCAGCAGCCCCTAACATTATTTCCATGTAGACTCTTTTCCATGGCTGTATTCCAATAAGTTTGGGAATTTGCACAGAAAACCAACACTGAGTCTACATGGTTGCTTTATAGCTTGTTGAATAGCTCCTCCATCTTGGATTGGTTGATTAGCATATGGTTCAGCTGCTTATGCTGTAATTATCATGCCACAGTATTTACCTTATTTGCGCAGTGATGCGTGGCTCTACACAGCATGTAGAGCTGCTACTGAATCTAAAATACTGTGCTACTGTGTACACATTGCACAGCGAAGCACACATAGTATAAAGGACAGTGTAGGCTTTATTGAATTTGGCTACATGACTTATTTGCAATAATGCATAATTATTCGGCTGGAAAGTAATTTGCCAAAAAATAGAAGCTGAAAATCTAGAAATGAACTTTATTTCTCTCTATGAACAGAGTATCTGGACATCTTAAAAATGCTCAGTTTGTAATGTTTCAGGATTTCACAGTGGAAGAATATTTGAAGGTATTTTAACCTTTTTTATCTATCGGGAAACAGAATCTGACAATATAGATGCAGTACTGAGGAAATTCAAGAATTTCTGGCAGTGTAACAATGGAGCACAGTGGTCATGGGATATCTTTTATTTATTTATTACAAAGAAATATGAACTTTAATACTTTTTTGACACCTTTATTGAATTATCAGTCAAGACATAGGCAGACATGCATTTATATAAAATAAAACAAACCATGTTAACATGTTCACACTTGTACAATTATCATCAATCCAAACTTTACATGAAAGTGATAAATTCCTGGCTTCCCTTAGATGCACTCCTCCTCCAAAACATTATTCTGCAAGTATTGTTCCCACAATTTCAATTTGTTTGGTAATTTGCTCCTAACCTTTTGTAAAGTTCCTACTCCCAGTTCTTCTATCTATGTTACATTATTCACTACTTGTAAGATCCCGCTCCCAGTTCCTTTATCTGTGTTACATTATTGACTACTTGTAAGATCCCACTCCCAGTTCTTTTGTCTGTGTTACATTATTCACTAGTTGTAAGATCCCGCTCCCAGTTCTTTTATCTGTGTTACATTATTCACTAGTTGTAAGATCCCACTCCCAGTTCTTTTATCTGTGTTACATTATTCACTAGTTGTAAGATCCTGCTTCCAGTTCTTTTATCTGTGTTACATTATTCACTAGTTGTAAGATCCCGCTCCCAGTTCTTTTGTCTGTGTTACATTATTCACTAGTTGTAAGATCCCGCTCCCAGTTCTTTTGTCTGTGTTACATTATTCACTAGTTGTAAGATCCCGCTCCCAGTTCTTTTGTCTGTGTTACATTATTCACTAGTTGTAAGATCCCACTCCCAGTTCTTTTATCAGTGTTACATTATTCACTAGTTGTAAGATCCCGCTCCCAGTTCCTTTATCTGTGTTACATTATTGACTACTTGTAAGATCCGACTCCCAGTTTTTTTGTCTGTGTTACATTATTCACTAGTTGTAAGATCCCACTCCGAGTTCTTTTATCTGTGTTACATTATTCACTAGTTGTAAGATCCCGCTCCCAGTTCTTTTGTCTGTGTTACATTATTCACTAGTTGTAAGATCCCACTCCCAGTTCTTTTATCAGTGTTACATTATTCACTAGTTGTAAGATCCCGCTCCCAGTTCCTTTATCTGTGTTACATTATTGACTACTTGTAAGATCCGACTCCCAGTTTTTTTGTCTGTGTTACATTATTCACTAGTTGTAAGATCCCACTCCGAGTTCTTTTATCTGTGTTACATTATTCACTAGTTGTAAGATCCCGCTCCCAGTTCTTTTATCTGTGTTACATTATTCACTAGTTGTAAGATCCCGCTCCCAGTTCTTTTATCTGTGTTACATTATTCACTAGTTGTAAGATCCCACTCCCAGTTCTTTTGTCTGTGTTACATTATTCACTAGTTGTAAGATCACACTCCTAGTTCTTTTGTCTGTGTTACATTATTCACTAGTTGTAAGATCCCACTCCGAGTTCTTTTATCTGTGTTACATTATTGACTACTTGTAAGATCCCACTCTGAGTTCTTTTATCTGTGTTACGTTATTCACTACTTGTAAGATCCCACTCCCAGTTCTTTTATCTGTGTTACATTATTTACTAGTTGTAAGATCCCGCTCCCAGTTCTTTTATCTGTGTTACATTATTCACAAGTTGTAAGATCCCGCTCCCAGTTCTTTTATCTGTGTTACATTATTCACTAGCTGTAAGATCCCGCTCCCAGTTCTTTTATCTGTGTTACATTATTCACTACTTGTAAGATCCGACTCCCAGTTCTTTTATCTGTGTTACATTATTCACTAGTTGTAAGATCCCACTCCCAGTTCTTTTATCTGTGTTACATTATTCACTAGTTGTAAGATCCTGCTTCCAGTTCTTTTATCTGTGTTACATTATTCACTAGTTGTAAGATCCCGCTCCCAGTTCTTTTATCTGTGTTACATTATTCACTAGTTGTAAGATCCCGCTCCCAGTTCTTTTATCTGTGTTACATTATTCACTAGTTGTAAGATCCCACTCCCAGTTCTTTTGTCTGTGTTACATTATTCACTAGTTGTAAGATCCCGCTCCCAGTTCTTTTATCTGTGTTACATTATTCACTAGTTGTAAGATCCCGCTCCCAGTTCTTTTATCTGTGTTACATTATTCAATACTTGTAAGATCCGACTCCCAGTTCTTTTATCTGTGTTACATTATTCACTACTTGTAAAATAGTTGGTTTAGACTTTTGTTTACATTTTCTAGTAATTTTTTTTGTCAGCCACCAGAATTAAACTTATTATGTCTAGACAATTCAAGTTCTGTATCCTAGTTAAAAAATCATTTTCTTTGTTACACCTATTTGCTCATGCAATATTTCTGACAGAGTACTCTGAATTTTCAGTCTGACAGCTCATTACACTCCCAAAACATATGGTCCCAGTTACCTCTTTCTTCCCTATCACACCTGCAACATTTGCCATGTACCTGAGGAAAAAATTCTTTGGAGTCTGCTTGGGGTCTAAAAATATCTACATAAGCACTTCCAAGCAAAAATTATGACTCCTCTAGGCATTTTTTGCATATTTGGGAGCCATACATATGCGCTCCATTGTTTCCTTGTGAATTGCTTATCCATTCTCTCTTTCCAGTCTTTTCTAACCTCCTACAGTTATTGTGCAATATTTGATATGCTGTACTAATTATCCCCTTTTTTAACAAAAGCTTATTTTTGAGATTCAACTAAAAAGACTACTAGAGCAAATTCTTCACTAAAGATTCCAGTATCCCTTTCTCTTTTCTCTGATATCAAGCCCTGATAGCAAAGGCAGACTCTAGCCTGCAGTCCAAATGTCTTCTTAGTCTATTTCCATGATATTACCATTCTCTGTCATTATTTCCTTTGAATACATTGATTCCTTTGCCAGTTTTCTCCAGTAAATTCCAACCCCCTCTTGCCTATTCTCCATACCTGTAATTGTAGTCAACCCTATAAGCAGAATCTTCTTTTTCTATTCTTGCTTTGGCTTAGTTCTTAGAATACTTTCTAATATATAACATTCCATATGGCTGTAGTTATTCTCCTTAAGGATCTGCATCCAAATTTCAAGTTTCTCCTTATTGCTTGACTTTTCCCCATGCTTCATCATCATCATCCCTTTTGGGATACCTTTCATCCGACCAACATAGGTATTATCATAACTCAATCTTTCAAACTAACTTGCGTCCTTCATCAGGAGGTAGTATGCTAACATGCTGGATACTCTAAGCCAGAAAAGTATCTGTCATGTATGATATCTTTTTTGCAACAAATGAAATCTGAATGAAAGCTATAGATGATGATGCTACTGAGCAAAGTTATCAAACCAAAGGCTGTGAATTTAGTAAGTTACATGATTTGTTGATAGTAAGCACAACTGTCTGTACCATATTACATGAGGGTGGTATAGTAGTACATTGAATAATGTTCACAGTAAGAAAGTTTCTAATTCAATGTTCAGTTGAAGTATTGTTTGTGATGTTTGCAAATAGTATGCATGTCTTCTCAGACTTCCCAAAGACATACAGTAGACAAACTGAATTTCTTTAAATTGCCCAAAGGTATACATATAGTGAGTGAGTAAGTGAGTGAGTGAGAGAGAGAGAGTTTGTAGGAGTGTATGTTTTGAAATAGACCAGTACCAAGTCCAGAATTTGTTTCAAAACCTTGTGCCTCAACTGTCAGTATAGGCCATGTCATTTTGATAACACTTTCTTGGATGAAGTAGACTATCAAAGCTATATGGGCTGATGGACTTAAAAAACAGATAAAGAGCAGGTGTTTGAAGGAAAGAGATATATTCTTATCTAAAGCCAGTGATACTCACAAAGTGACTGAACTTACAAGAACACAGTTTAAGTGAAGCATGGAGTACTTTAGCAGGGCATGGGGACCAAACAAAGGGAAGTGTGTCAGTACAATGTGCTAGGGAGTGGTGAGGAGATCCTGGTGGGACAGTTAACAGTTGCTACCTGAAGTACTCAAATGCTAAGTATATTAAACTTAGTATAAACTGTTACCTTAAAAAGAAGTTGTTCAGCACTGTACTGTAGAAAGTGTCTGCATTATCTATCTTTGCTAACTATAAGTTAAAACAGATGATTAAGACTACAAATTGTTAATTAGCTGCTACATCCCTTCCACCTTTTTTTGCCATTGACTGAACACATCAAAAATTCCACTGCAGATGGGCCCAGCTGGTGTTAATGACAGACAGTAAACTATCCTTTGCTCACAAAATTTAATAAACAATTAAAAGTCACAAAATAGTACACGAAAAACTTAAAAAAAAAGTTTAATGTATGCTTTCATCATACAAACTAACAGGAATTCATCAGAACAAAGTGCTATCTGTGAGACTCTGAGCAAGTCTTTTAGCCAGATAATGCTCCTGGGTTGAGTCTGAAAAAAAGTCCATCTGTATAAGTGCTCTTTCTCAGTTAGCAAATAAATAATTATGTGATGAATACATTTGTGAAAGATAAAATACTATATAAATGGTTCACATATGTGTTTTGTTCAACTCACCAGTTTCTGAAAAATGTATATCAAAACATGTGATTCAAAAAAACATATAAAAACAATGAGCCCCCATAACCCTCTAAATCATATACATCAGCTCCATGGGTGCCCCCCATAACCCTCTACATTATATACACCAGCTCCATGGGTGCCTCATGTGATGCCCCCTTTCTACCCCATGCCAGTAATCAAGGAGGCCCAATCCTCACCACTAACACCAGTGAGAGGCGGTCACTAAAAACAGGGATGGGTTTACACAGTATTTCAAATGCAGCTCTCTGCATCAAGCGCAGTGCTCCTCAAGAGCACTCAGGAAACATGTTCCACTGGAACTGGACTCTCTATCCATCCAGAACCCAAACAAGGCTCACTTTGAAGCAGTGTGTGCCAGCTCCAAGTATCTCAAACACACTTGAATATTACACACACACACACACACACACACACACACACACACACACACACACCCATACACACACACACACACACACACACACACACACACACACACACACACACACACACACACACACACACACACACACACACACACACACACACACACACACACGTGGAAAAGGCTGACACAGATTTACCAGCTGTGTTCTGCCTCCAGACTACAAGATAGATTGCTGCCACCAGCCAGATACTCTAAGGCTCTTACCAAGGGTAACCAATTATACTGTGTCAAACGAATGCTGATATAAATGGTAGAGTGTGACCAAAACAGCCAGGCTTTCCAGAGTGGCAGCACAAGTACTCTCAAAATGTAAGTATTCTCTAAAAGACCAGTCATAATGAAAAGGTATAGAAATATTTAATAATTCATAATAAAATAGACAGCAGGAGAATACATAATATTTAGTTACAATAAACAACAGAGTTTTCAGTCAGCAGAGATATAAAATAACACAGTTGGATAGAATCTCACAGATGCAGAAAAAGAAATAATACTAAACTAATCTCACTGTACTTTTCCTATCTAAACTAAAGACAAACTGTCAATAGTTAACTCACTTAATATTGCAAGACAAGATGTACTGCTGAGATGCTGACTTCCACAAGGCAAGATGAGCTACTACACACATTTTCTGCACTGTAGAGCTAACAACTGAACAACTGAAATTCTGATAACCGACATAAAAATCTTTTATATATCAGATTCCAAAGAAAAACAAAAACAAACTGCTGCTGCCAAAGTTCCTTCCTTCAGCTGGTTATAGAATTACATCACATCCAGTCACCTGACTCTGGCACAGTTCATATTCAGAACTCTATTAAGATTTTGTTGCAGAGTTTTTTTTTAATATAAGCAAATTTTACAAATACATTTTGAATACCAGCCACTGTCAAATTAATGTGACAGTCAAATGACATAAAATTATTTACAAAACTTCAGCCAGCCATGACATATGCCACAAATGCTTTGCCCCACTTATCCTGGTACAGCTGGCAATACCTCACAATGTCACATTTTCTCCCTTCAAATACTCAAGCTAGTTTTTTAAGTCACACTGCAAAGACATTGCTTGAGAGAAATGGGCCTGTCTGGGAACACGTTAACTTATACCATGTTTTGAAAATCCATCTCCATTGGCATTGCCGTAATCTGGACTGGCTAATACAGGGGGTCCTCCCAAAGTCCCTTTAAGCTTTTGGAATGCCTGCTTGTGGGCTGGGGTCCACACTACCTTATCTGGCCTGCTTTTCCTTGTCAGATCTGTGAGTGTAGCAGATATTGTACTATAATTGGGAAAGAACTTTCTATAGTACCCCACTGTCCACAAGAATGTCCTTACTTGCATTTTGGTAACAAGGGCAGGCCATGCCTGAATAGCTTCCATCTTAGCAGGTTCTGGCCTAATATTACCACTCTCTATTCTATGTCCCAGATAAGAGACATCTGCCATATCCACCTCACACTTACTGGGCTTAATGGTCAACCCTGCCCTTTGCAGTCTGCCCAGGACCTTCCTGACATGCTGAAGCTCTATTATGTTAACATAATACAATGTGTCCCCTTGCCTCCTGCCTAGCAGCTTTACCATGTAATTAACAATACTGACCTTCCCTACCACTTCAAAGGATCCCTCCCAAGCTGCCCACAGCTTATTGTGTCTGACAGAAATAAGGACAATAACCTGTTGTCCCACAGCAAACTCTTGAGCTCAAGCCTTCTTGTCATACCAAATCTTTTTCTGCTGTTGGGCTGCTGCTAGGTTCTTCTGTGTCAAGCTCATGAGCTCCTTAAGCATTGTCCTGAGGTTTGGGACATATGCCACAGTAAAATCCTTGTGGGATTCAGACTCACCATCTCACTCATCACAAATCAAATCTAAAGGTCCCCTCACCCTATGCCCATACATCAATTCAAAGGGTGAAACACCTGTGGATTCCCAGTTTCCTCTCTGTATAGAAACAGTAAATGGGGCAAATATTTTTCCCACTCTCTCCTACACTGGTCTGCAAATGCCCATAGCATGGTATTTAGTGAAGAGTTTAACCTCTCCACAAGACCATTAGTCTGGGGATGGTAGTGGGTGGTGTTTAGGTGCTTCACCCCACAGTGCTTCCACAGACAAGCCAGAAGATCTGATGTGAAATTGGTATCTCTGTCAGTTAGTATTTCTCTTGGGAAAACTACCCTGCTGAAAATCTCCAACAAAGCATGTGCCACCTTCTCTGCCTCAGTGGAGGAGAGAGCCCCCACCTCAGGGTATCTGGTAGCATAATCTACTACTACCAGGATATACTTCTTTCCTGTGGAACTTGGGATACTCGGAGGCCCCACAATGTGCATATCTACCCTCTGAAATGGCTCCTCAATCACAGGCAAAGACATTAATGGAGTTTTGGCCTTGTCTCCTGCCTTGCCTACCTTTTGACACTGCTCAAAGGTTCAGCAGTACCGTGTTACATTCCTTGCAGTCCCAGGCCAATAAAAATTCTGCAAAATGTGTCTCTTGGTACACTTTATGCCCATATGACCTATAAAAGGAATGTGATGGGCTACTGCTAGAGGTGTCAGAGGGTAGGATCTGAGCACTACCAACTGATGTATTGACTCACCCTCTAGTCCTCCCACAGGGGTACGCTCTGTATACAGTAATCCTTTGTTAGCAGCAAAAGGAATATCATGGGCTATGGATAAAGGTGCCAGATGGTAGGCTCTGAGCTCTACTAACTGTCATATTACCTCATCCTCTAGCCCCCTCCCTAGCGTCCACTTCTTACACAGTAACCCTTTATCCCAGCATACAGACCCCTCTTTTCTTTGAGCATCAGGTACCTCCTTAGCTGCCTCCCTCAAGCCTCATAAGGTAGGGTCCAAAAGCTGTTCCTGTCTCAACTCTACTTTCATGCCCCTTCCCAACTCACCATCCACAGGAAGCCTAGTATCTTCTGACAATGATGCCTCCCTGTCAGCCTGGGTAGTACCACTCACTTCTGTCCTTGCAGTCACCCTGTCCACAGGGACATCAGCCCTACCAACAGCTGTGGTTCACGTTCAGGCTCACTGCTCAAGGTAGCTCCACTCCCTGAAATAACCACATCACCAGCATCAGCTTCAGGCATGGGGTCTGTCTGGGTCCCCCACATGCTACCAGACCTATATGCATGTCTCCAAGCCTGACTATATGTAACTGCATGCACACTAGATACTACATTATCAAAATCATTCCCTATTAAGACATCCACAGGGATATCTTTGATATCCTCAAACACACATACATGCTTGTTCCTTTTTCCACCATCCCAGTCAAGTTGAACCCTAGCCAATGGTATTTTGAATGGGGTCCCTCCTAGAGCTCTAACTGCTGTGGACTGCCCAAGCAAGTACTGCTCTTCTTTAACCACTGCAGGCTTCACAATGGTTATGTCAGAGGCTGTGTCTCTCTTAGCAGTGGCCTGTCTTCCATCCACTAAGATAGGATACAAACTCTGGTGATAACTTGGAACCTATGTTGTCTCCAAACAACTTACCACTGATGGGTGGTTATTTCCACCTACTGGCTCCCTCACCTTTTGTTCCCAGTTTGCTTCAGTGGACATTTTTATGCTACATGGCCCCTCTGGTTACATTTAAAACATCTTTCCATTGATCTTGACTATGTACCTGAACTAGTGGCTTCTCCTACTACTGGTAGACCCTGTAGGGGTGCTTTAGGCTGCTCACTATGGGTTCCCTTATATCCATAAACAGCACTGGCTTTTCCCTTCTTATGCAGTGATGTCCTGCTTGCTAAGTAGAGATCCCATTTTCTCTCCAGCTCATCTGCAGAGTTACATTCTCGGTATGCAACCAGATTCTAATGTCCTCAGGCGTAGTGCTAAGGACTTGTTCCCTCATCAAAAGGTCCGCCAACCTTTCAAAAGTGGTAACCTGAGACTTACTCACCCACCTATGAAAGTAAGTGCTTAGCTCAGCAATATAATCACAAATGCTGTTGATGCTAACAAAACTTTTTTCTATTAGCTCCAGGTGCTAACTTAAAACAGTCTAGTAAACATTGTTTTACTTTTTCATAATTTAAATAGTCAGTATCAGACAATTTAGAAACAGCAGTTACAGCTTTACCATGGAGTAAGGGGGTCAGGAACCATACCCAGAGCTCTTGGTCAACATCATACTGTTTACATACCCTTTCAAATACATGAATAAAACTATCAAAATTAGTACCATCTTTAAATTGTGGAAGAAATGTGCTGATGTTTATTGCTTCTAAAGTTAAGTTACTCCCTTCCCCATTACCTCCATGACCCTGTCAAAAGGTTAGTATCTCCTTTTCATGCTGACACTACTTCTCACTCTCATCAGCCTCCAAATGCTTGCCGTCCAGTTGCAGTCTCTCTTCGGTCTCCAAACATTTGGCTTCCAGTTGCAGTCTCTCTTCAGTCTCCAAACATTTGGCTTCCAGTTGCAGTCTCTCTTCAGTCTCCAAACATTTGGCTTCCAGTTGCAGTCTCTCTTCGTTCTCCAAACATTTGGCTTCTAGTTGCAGTCTCTCTTTGGTCTTCAAACATTTGGCTTCCAGTTGCAGTCTCTCTTCTGTCTCCAAACATTTGCCTTCCAGTTGCAGTCTCTCTTCATTCTCCAAACATTTGGCTTCTAGTTGCAGTCTCTCTTTGGTCTTCAAACATTTGGCTTCCAGTTGCAGTCTCTCTTCTGTCTCCAAACATTTGCCTTCCAGTTGCAGTCTCTCTTGGCTCTCCAAACATTTGGCTTCCAGTTGAAGTCTCTCGGTCTCCAAACATTTGGCTTCCAGTTGCAGTCTCTCTTCGGTCTCCAAACATTTGGCTTCCAGTTGCAGTCTCTCTTCAGTCTCCAAACATTTGGCTTCCAGTTGCAGTCTCTCTTCATTCTCCAAACATTTGGCTTCCAGTTGCAGTCTCTCTTCAGTCCCCAAACATTTGGCTTCCAGTTGCAGTCTCTCTTTGTTCTCCAAACATTTGGCTTCTAGTTGCAGTCTCTCTTTGGTCTTCAAACATTTGGCTTCCAGTTGCAGTCTCTCTTCTGTCTCCAAACATTTGCCTTCCAGCTGCAGACTCTCTCTTGGGTCTCCAAACATTTGGCTTCCAGTTGAAGTCTCTCGGTCTCCAAATATTTGGCTTCCAGTTGCAGTCTCTCTTCTGTCTCCAAACATTTGCCTTCCATTTGCAGTCTCTCTTGGGTCTCCAAACATTTGACTTCCAGTTGAAGTCTCTCTGTCTCCAAACATTTGGCTTCCAGTTGCAGTCTCTATTTGGTCTCCAAACATTTGGCTTCCAGTTGCAGTCTCTCTTCGGTCTCCAAACATTTGGCTTCCAGTTACAGTCTCTCTTCGGTCTCCAAACATTTGGCTTCCAGTTGCAGTCTCTCTTTTCAGTTTCCAAACATTGCAGTTCATGCTGGCATTGCTTTTCCTTTTCTTTAGCCATAGGCACCAGAACCATGGAGCAAGTGGGGATGAATGCCCTCTCACTTTTACAATTGCAGGGTAAATAAATAAATAAATACATTTCCTTTAAGGAGGATGGAGGACCATGCGTGTGTCACATGCACGTATGCCAAAGCGGATGCAGTCAAGCATAGAACTTAAACTAGCACAGTTCCATTAAGAGAGTAGGTAAATCTGCATGTATGCATGTGGCCATTCGCTTGAGGAAGAAGGTAAGTATCTGTGTGTCTGTGCATAATGTAATATTGTATGTTTCATCTGGTAAATAGGTTTTTGCCTTGGTTCTGAATTGTTGACGGTAGTGGATGTAAACTGATATAGCTACTGAGGCATTTCTTGCATGTGCTACAGGTAAACTTTCATTTGCTGAGAAAATGTAAGGGGTAAAAATGCTTAAGTTTGCAGATAGCAAATACAACATTGTAGAACATTTTCCTTTTGACTGG
>NC_056749.1:819067425-819119925 GCF_019279795.1 Protopterus annectens | reverse complement strand
GGATGGCTGGCTATCACTGTTGTACATTTATGGATAACAGCAGGATGGCTGTCTATCACTGTGGTACAGTTATGGCTGACAGCTGGTTGGCTGCCTATCACTTTGGTACAGATATGGCTGACAGCAGGATGACTGTCTATCTATAGTGCAGTTATGGTTGACAGCAGGATGACTATCTATCACTCTATGTTACAGTTATGGCTGACAACAGGATGGCTGTCTATCACTCTGTGTTACAGTTATGGCTGAGAGCAGGATGGCTGTCCATCATTTTGTGATACAGTTATGGCTGACAGTATGATGGCTGTCTGTCACTCTCTAATACAGTTATGGCTGACAGCAGGATGGCTGTCTATCACTCTCTTGTACAGTTATGGCTCTCAGCAGGATGACTGTCTATCACTCTGTTGTACAGTTATGGCTGATGGAATGGGTGTCTATCACTGTGTGGTACAGTTATGGCTGACAGTAGGCTGGCTGTTCATCACTCTGTGATACAGTTAAGGCTGACAGCAGGATGGCGGTCTATCACTGTGGTACAGTTTTGGCTGACAGCAAGATGAATGTCTATTAGTCATGGATACAGTTATGGCTGATAGCAGGATGACTGTCTTTCACTATGTGATGCAGTTATGGCTGACAGCTGGATGGCTGTCTATCATTCTGTGGTAAGTTATGGCTGATGGAATGGCTGTCTATCACTGTGCGGTACAGTTATGGCTGACAGTAGCCTGGCAGTCCATCACTCTGTGATACAGTTATGGCTGACAGCAAGATGGCAGTCTATCACTGTGGTACAGTTTTGGCTGAAAGCAGGATGACTGTCTATCACTCTGTAGTACAGTTATGGCTGACAGCAGGATGACATCACTGTGTGGTGCAGTTATGGCTGACAGTAGGCTGGCTCTCTATTAATGTGTGGTACAGTTATGGCTGACAGCAGGATTGCTCTCTATCACTATATGGTACAGTTATGGTTGACAGTAGGCTTGCTGTCCATCACTCTGTAATACACTTATGGCTGACAGCAGGATGGCTATGTATCACTGTGGTACAGTGATGTTTGACAATGGACTGGCTGTCTCTCACTCTGTGATACAGTTACGGCTGACAGCAGATTGGTTGTATATCACTGTAGTACAGTTATGGCTGACAGCAGGATGGCTTTCTATGACAAATACACAGTTCAACTCAAAGCAAACTTGGTAACCACAAATCCAACCACAGAAAACTTGAGCAGTCCAAACACTGGAACTTACGCTGTTCTTTAAGAAAAACTGACAAGTTTATTGCACCAAAACAGTACACTAATACACTGAAAGAAGTTAACCTAGGTTTCATTCTACATTCACGGACTTCATCAGAACAAGTAAACCCAAGCTCCCACTCCCTTTAAAAATACCTATGAATTAAACAATAATTCAATTACATCATTGGTATCCATAACAACATTAAAAAGACATGCTCCTTAAAAATGTTTTCAACCAGAACCATGTTTTTAACTATAAAATTCAAATACTTATTGTAACAATTATATTTCACACAAATTTCATATCATCTAAAATGAACCGTATATTTAGTTGGTCAACAAAAGGAATTTTAAAATAATAGTTATATTAATATATAAAAGCATGGTTAACATTCAAAATAATATTTAAAAATATTAAATAAACCTTTTAAAAATAAACCTTTTAAAAATAAACCTTTTAAAATATGATCAAGGTTACTTATACTACAAGGGACCAGGTCTATACATGAACTTTATCCTAAAATATGTTTTAACTTTAACAAAGAGGAGATACTAATACTGTCATTAATGCCCGGATAGGTGGTGGCATCTAATCTTATTTGCCACTTCATTTCACTAATGTCCAAATGGACATCCAGTACACATCCTTGAGCATCCTTAATAATTTGTTGTATCACACTAAATTTAAATTCATGTTTGGGATGCTGTCTAATATGTCTATACAGGGCATTAGTATTTTTCATATGTCGTATGTCTAAAACATGCTCACCTATCCTTTCTCTTAATGTTCGACAGATTTTACCTATATAAAATGCTGGACATTGGTGACATCTAGCAATATATACAACATTCCTACTAAAACAATCAAAATGTCCCTTGATATAGATAACTTCATGTGCTACTACTATTTTATTTCCTGTGGTGGAGATATGCTTACAAATACTACATCTTCCACACCTGAAATTTCCAACTGCCCTACAAGACTCTACTCTTTGAAGATAATTCCTTTGTAAAAGACTTTTAAAAGCTCTGTCTTTCCTATATACATTTATGGGTGGAAACATTCACATCCAACTTCAGAAGTTCCCAGTTCCTTCGTATAACCTTAACCAGGAATTCTGTATCTACGGTGTAAGTAGTAATAAAATACAAACAATCTTTCCCTTCTTTCTTTGCTTTTCTTTTTGCCAGTTCCCACGGTAACTGTCTACGGTGTAAGTAGTAATAAAATACAAACAATCTTTCCCTTCTTTCTTTGCTTTTCTTTTTGCCAGTTCCCACGGTAACTGTCTACGGTGTAAGTAGTAATAAAATACAAACAATCTTTCCCTTCTTTCTTTGCTTTTCTTTTTGCCAGTTCCCACGGTAACTGTCTACGGTGTAAGTAGTAATAAAATACAAACAATCTTTCCCTTCTTTCTTTGCTTTTCTTTTTGCCAGTTCCCACGGTAACTGTCTACGGTGTAAGTAGTAATAAAATACAAACAATCTTTCCTTCTTTCTTTGCTTTTCTTTTTGCCAGTTCCCACGGTAACTGTCTACGGTGTAAGTAGTAATAAAATACAAACAATCTTTCCCTTCTTTCTTTGCTTTTCTTTTGCCAGTTCCCACGGTAACTGTCTACGGTGTAAGTAGTAATAAAATACAAACAATCTTTCCCTTCTTTCTTTGCTTTTCTTTTGCCAGTTCCCACGGTAACTGTCTACGGTGTAAGTAGTAATAAAATACAAACAATCTTTCCCTTCTTTCTTTGCTTTTCTTTTTGCCAGTTCCCACGGTAACTGTCTACGGTGTAGGTAGTAATAAAATACAAACAATCTTTCCCTTCTTTCTTTGCTTTTCTTTTTGCCAGTTCCCACGGTAACTGTCTACGGTGTAGGTAGTAATAAAATACAAACAATCTTTCCCTTCTTTCTTTGCTTTTCTTTTGCCAGTTCCCACGGTAACTGTCTACGGTGTAAGTAGTAATAAAATACAAACAATCTTTCCCTTCTTTCTTTGCTTTTCTTTTTGCCAGTTCCCACGGTAACTGTCTACGGTGTAAGTAGTAATAAAATACAAACAATCTTTCCCTTCTTTCTTTGCTTTTCTTTTTGCCAGTTCCCACGGTAACTGTCTACGGTGTAAGTAGTAATAAAATACAAACAATCTTTCCCTTCTTTCTTTGCTTTTCTTTTTGCCAGTTCCCACGGTAACTGTCTACGGTGTAGGTAGTAATAAAATACAAACAATCTTTCCCTTCTTTCTTTGCTTTTCTTTTGCCAGTTCCCACGGTAACTGTCTACGGTGTAGGTAGTAATAAAATACAAACAATCTTTCCCTTCTTTCTTTGCTTTTCTTTTGCCAGTTCCCACGGTAACTGTCTCACGGTGTAAGTAGTAATAAAATACAAACAATCTTTCCCTTCTTTCTTTGCTTTTCTTTTGCCAGTTCCCACGGTAACTGTCTCACGGTGTAGGTAGTAATAAAATACAAACAATCTTTCCCTTCTTTCTTTGCTTTTCTTTTTGCCAGTTCCCACGGTAACTGTCTACGGTGTAAGTAGTAATAAAATACAAACGATCTTTCCCTTCTTTCTTTACTTTTCATTTTGCCAGTTCCCACGGTAACTGTTCACGGTGTAAGTAGTAATAAAACACAAACAATCTTTCCCTTCTTTCTTTGCTTTTTTTTGCCAGTTCCCACGGTAACTGTCTACGGTGTAGGTAGTAATAAAATACAAACAATCTTTCCCTTCTTTCTTTGCTTTTCTTTTGCCAGTTCCCACGGTAACTGTCTACGGTGTAGGTAGTAATAAAATACAAACAATCTTTCCCTTCTTTCTTTGCTTTTCTTTTTGCCAGTTCCCACGGTAACTGTCTACGGTGTAGGTAGTAATAAAATACAAACAATCTTTCCCTTCTTTCTTTGCTTTTCTTTTTGCCAGTTCCCACGGTAACTGTCTACGGTGTAAGTAGTAATAAAATACAAACGATCTTTCCCTTCTTTCTTTACTTTTCTTTTTGCCAGTTCCCACGGTAACTGTCTACGGTGTAAGTAGTAATAAAATACAAACAATCTTTCCCTTCTTTCTTTGCTTTTCTTTTTGCCAGTTCCCACGGTAACTGTCTACGGTGTAGGTAGTAATAAAATACAAACAATCTTTCCCTTCTTTCTTTGCTTTTCTTTTTGCCAGTTCCCACGGTAACTGTCTACGGTGTAAGTAGTAATAAAATACAAACGATCTTTCCCTTCTTTCTTTACTTTTCTTTTTGCCAGTTCCCACGGTAACTGTCTACGGTGTAAGTAGTAATAAAACACAAACAATCTTTCCCTTCTTTCTTTGCTTTTCTTTTTGCCAGTTCCCACAGTAACTGTCTACGGTGTAAGTAGTAATAAAACACAAACAATCTTTCCCTTCTTTCTTTGCTTTTCTTTTTGCCAGTTCCCACGGTAACTGTCTACGGTGTAAGTAGTAATAAAATACAAACAATCTTTCCCTTCTTTCTTTACTTTTCTTTTTGCCAGTTCCCACGGTAACTGTCTACGGTGTAAGTAGTAATAAAATACAAACAATCTTTCCCTTCTTTCTTTGCTTTTCTTTTTGCCAGTTCCCACAGTAACTGTCTACGGTGTAAGTAGTAATAAAATACAAACCATCTTTCCCTTCTTTCTTTACTTTTCTTTTTGCCAGTTCCCACGGTAACTGTCTATGGTGTAAGTAGTAATAAAATACAAACAATCTTTCCCTTTCTTTACTTTTCTTTTTGCCAGTTCCCACGGTAACTGTCTACGGTGTAAGTAGTAATAAAATACAAACAATCTTTCCCTTCTTTCTTTACTTTTCTTTTTGCCAGTTCCCACAGTAACTGTCTACGGTGTAAGTAGTAATAAAATACAAACAATCTTTCCCTTCTTTCTTTACTTTTCTTTTTGCCAGTTCCCATGGTAACTGTCTACGGTGTAAGTAGTAATAAAATACAAACAATCTTTCCCTTCTTTCTTTACTTTTCTTTTTGCCAGTTCCCACAGTAACTGTCTACGGTGTAAGTAGTAATAAAATACAAACCATCTTTCCCTTCTTTCTTTACTTTTCTTTTTGCCAGTTCCCACATTAACTGTCTGTAGATCAATATCCCTGATTTCTTGTGATTAACCTTTAATATAGGTTGATAAAAACCTTTGTCCCTTTTTACCATATTCTCCTCTTTTATAGTACTAACTAAAACAGCCGGATATCCTCTTCTTATAAACATTTCCATAATAAATTGTAATTCATCCTTAAATCTCTTTTAAAAGATTTATTTAATATTTTTAAATATTATTTTGAATGTTAAGCATGCTTTTATATATTAATATAACTATTATTTTAAAATTCCCTTTGTTGACCAACTAAATATACGGTTCGTTTTAGATGATATGAAATTTGTGTTAAATATAATTGTTACAATAAGTATTTGAATTTTATAGTTAAAAACATGGTTCTGGTTGAAAACATTTTTAAGGAGCATGTCTTTTTAATGTTGTTATGGATACCAATGATGTAATTGAATTATTGTTTAATTCATAGGTATTTTTAAAGGGAGTGGGAGCTTGGGTTTACTTGTTCTGATGAAGTCCGTGAATGTAGGATGAAACCTAGGTTAACTTCTTTCAGTGTATTAGTGTACTGTTTTGGTGCAATAAACTTGTCAGTTTTTCTTAAAGAACAGTGTAAGTTCCAGTGTTTGGACTGCTCAAGTTTTCCGTGGTTGGATTTGAGGATGGCTTTCTATCACTGTGGTACAGTTATGTTTGACAGTAGACTGTCTGTCTATCACTCTGTGAAACAGTTATGGCTGATAGCAGATTGGCTGTCTATCTCTGTAGTACAGTTATGACTGACAGTAGGCTGGCTGTCTATCACTCTGTTACAAGTATGGCTGACAACAGGATGGCTGTAAATCACTCTGTGGTATTGTTATGGCTGACAACAGGCTGGCTGTCTATCACTCTGTGGTACAGTTATGGTTGACACTAGGCTGGCTGTCCATTACTCTGTGATACAGTTGTGGCTGACAGTAGGATGTCTGTTTATCACTGTTGTACAGTTATGGCTGACAGTAGGATAACTGTGTATCACTCTGTGGTACAGTTACGGCTGACAGCAGGCTGGCTGTCTATCACTGTGGTACAGTTAGGGCTGACAGCTGATTGGCTGTCTATGATTTTGCTACAGCTATGGCTGTCAGCAGGATGACTGTCTATCACTCTATGTTATAGTTATGGCTGACAACAGGATGGCTGTCTATAACTCTGTGGTACAGTTATGCTGACAGCAGGATGGCTGTACATCACTCTGTGATACAGTTATGGTTGACAGTAGGATGGTTGTCTATCTCTCAGCGGTAGAGTTATGGCTGTCAGCCAGATGGCTATCACTCTGTAGTGCAATTATGGCTGATAGCAGGTTGAGTGTCTATTACTGTGTGGTACAGTTATGTCTGACAGCTGGATGGCTGTCTATCACTGTGGTACAGTTATGGGCGACAACTGGATGGCTGTCCATCACTCTGTGATACAGTTATGGTTGACAGTAGGCTGGCTGTCTATCACTCTGTGGTACAGTTATTGCTGACAGCAGGATGGCTGTCTATCACTCTGTGGTACAGTTATGGCTGATAACAGGATGGCTGTCTATCACTATGTGGTACAATTATGGATGACAGTAGGCTGTCTGTCTATCACTCTGTGGTACAGTTATGGCTTACTGCAGGATGACTATCACTCTGTGATACAGTTATGGCTGACAGCAGACTGTCTCTCTATCTCTCTGTGCTACATATATGGCTGACAACAGGATGGTTGTCTATCACTCTGTGGTACAGTTATGGTTGACATCAGGATGATGGTCTATCACTCTGTGGTACAGTTATGGCTGACAACAGGATGGCGGTCAAGCTCTATGTGGTACAGTTATGGTTGACAGTAGGCTAGTTGTCCATCACTCTGTGCTACAGTTATGTCTAACAGCAGGATGGCTGTCTTTCACTCTGTGGTACAGTTATGGCTGACAGCAGGATGACTGTCTATCAATTTATTACCGTTATGGCTATCCGAAGGATGGCTGTCTATCAGTCTTGCGTACAGTTATGGCTGACAGCAAGATGGCTGTCTATCACTCAGTGGTACTGTTATGGGTGACAGCAGGATGATGGTCTATCACTCTGTGGTACAGTTATGGCTGACTGCAGGATGGTTGTCTATCACTCTGTGGTACAGTTATGGTTGACATCAGGATGATGGTCTATCACTCTGTGGTACAGATATGGCTGACAAAAGGATGGCGGTCAAGCACTATGTGGTACAGTTACGGTTGACAGTAGGCTGGTTGTCCATCACTCTGTGCTACAGTTATGTCTAACAGCACGGTGGCTGTCTTTCACTATGTGGTGCAGTTATGGCTGACAGCAGGATGGCTGTCTATCAATTTGTTACCGTTATGGCTGTCCAAAGGATGGCTGTCTATCAGTCTTGCGTACAGTTATGGCTGACAGCAGGATGGCTGTCTATCACTCAGTGGTACTGTTATTGGTGACAGCAGGATGATGGTCTATCACTCTGTGGTACAGTTATGGCTGACAGTAGGATGGCTGTCTATCACTCTGTGGTACAGATATGGCTGACAAAAGGATGGCGGTCAAGCACTGTGTGGTACAGTTATGGTTGACAGTAGGCTGGTTGTCCATCACTCTGTGCTATAGTTATGTCTAACAGCACGGTGGCCATCTTTCACTATGTGGTGCAGTTATGGCTGACAGCTGGATAGCTGTCTATAATTCTGTACTACAGTTATGGCTGATGGAATGGCTGCTATCGCTGTGTGGTACAGTTATGGCTGATAGTATGCTGGCTTTCCATCACTCTGTGATACAGTTATAGCTGACAGCAGGATAGTGGTCTTTTACTGTGGTACAGTTTTGGCTGACAACAAGATGACTGTCTATCACTCTGTAGTACAGTTATGGCTGACAGCAGGATGGCTGTCTATCACTGTAGTACAGTTATGGCTGACAATAGAATGGCTGTCTATCACTTTGGTACAGTTATGGCTGACAGCAGAAAGGCTGTCCATCATTCTGTGATACAATTATGGTTGACAGTAGGCTGAATGTCTATCACTCAGTGGTACAGCTATGGCTGACTGCAGGATTGCTGTCTAACACTATGTGGTACAGTTAACGGCTTACATCAGGATGACTGTCGCTCTGTGGTGCAGTTATTCCTGCCAGTAGTCTGGCTGTCCATCACTCTGTAGTAAGGTTATGGCTGACAGCAGGATGACTGTCTATCACTCTGTGGTACAGTTATGGCTGACAGTAGGCTGACTGTCTATCAGTCTCTGGTACGGTTATGGCTGACAGCAGGATGACTCTCACTCTATTGTACAGTTATGGCTAACAGAAGTATTCAATTCATAAATGTATATGTCTTGTGGGTGATTATCAGTAATCTAAGTAAGGAAAAGATGTTTGTGAGAATTTCTATTTAGCATGAGAAATACAAAGTACTTTTCAGGAAAACACTCCTTACTATTGTAGTGAATATTCTTTTAGCACAATTGAGTAGTACATCTGGTTTCTCTGTTATGGTTTCCTCACAAAATAACATTCTAATATGTACTTTGTTGAACTTTACAGGGTGGGTCTTTATATTTCTACTGTATTCTTTTAGCTATTGCATTTTCCACATGTTCAAAAGTTACAAAGACTACTATATTTCTTCATTTTTCAACTTATCTCGACAGTGTTTTAAGATGTTCTGCTTAATCTGCTTTTAATCTGTTTTCAGCATGCTACATGTATATATATATATTTATATATAGATATAGCTATAGATATACAGATGACTATGTAATGAAAAAGACTGATGCCCATTCCAGATTTTTCCATGACTTACATTCGTTGTTTCTTAGAATGTATCTGGCTCTGCTTGACACTGAAATTGATAAAATGAGTATAATAAACAAAAGAATGAATCAATCCTGCATTCGTGGAAAAAAGTAATACAAAATGTGTTTTTGATAATTCTGCCCAGTTGCAGCAAAGAGCTAGTTATATTTGTAAAAAGTAGCATTTTTATATTAGACAGATGCTAAACAGCGTTTGTGTGTCTTGTACCTTACTGTCTTATTTTGTTTTAAAGTCATTTATATAACTTTAATAGCTATGAATCGTATGACTTTTGATATCAATTGTTGCTATTGAACAAATGTAAATATTATTATATTTGAAATGTTCCTTATTTTAGACAGAGTTACTTGCTAAATAACTTTTACATTCACAATTTTCTATTATGTTTTGTTTTCAAAGTTACCTACTCTCTTGAACTCACAAAAATGTATTTATTTCTATTTCTTTGTCACACTGGTTACACAAAATGTATTTGCTATATAAAATACCAATTTTATGGATTTTTTTTTATTTTAGTAACATGAAGTTTGCATGTTAAAGGCATATATGGGTCTACTTGATATAATTGAGAACTCACTTACCCGAAACATCAAATGTCGGGATGACATTGTTAAATTCTCTACTCAATGAACGCTTGGATCACCAAACAGGAACTTGAGAAAACAAATCACTTGCTCAGCTCCTCAAAAAAAACAAAAAATGCAGCAAATCAAATCCACCCATGTGAGGGGGGGGCTTCTCCCCCCCCCCCAGACAAACACACACCCTCTAGTTAAATATATCAACTCCAAGATTGCACAACAGTGGGGAAAGGGGCAAAGTTCACCATGATGTCCAAGTAGCTCTTTCCCAGAGTTCCTGTTTGGTGATCTGAGTATTCGTTGAACTGAGGTTTTGGCAATGTTGTCTCAACATTTAGTGTTTTGGGTAAATTAGTTTTTTCAAGTAGACACACACACACATTTTATATATATATATATATATATATATATATATATATATATATATATATATATATATATGTGTGTGTATATGTTTATACATGTATAGGATGAGTGGCTTACCCCATGTAAAAAATGTTTTTTTTTTATGCAACATTGAGTTTTTCACTTTGCTATCACATTCTGAGGATCACACTTACATTTTCAAACTTTTGAGACCTGAATTGTAGAGTCCTCAGATTTGGAGTAGACTTCAAATATGTGTAAGCTCAGATAAAGTAATGTTGAATAGAATTATAGGTAGAGAGACAGACAGGCAGACAGGCAGTGGTTTTGAATAAGTAATGTGGGATAACAGGGAAATAGCAAGTTTATTAGTTAACCTAAGAAATGTATCAGTATATCCTTCATAAGCATTCTTAACTGATGTCCCCATTTTGTTACACTGTGAGTCAGTAGAAACACTTTCTATTGTTCTTTTCAATATAGTAGGTATTTTGTGTGGCACGGTCTATGAAACTGCTTCAACAACTTAAACTGTGTAGTCACATGCATGCCAGCCCTAGCAGCCTAGTAACAATGGCAGAAGGCTGCCAATTCATCATTATGACATGACTTGAATGGAATATTTTTTTCTAAGCCACATTGGAAAAAATAAATAAATGTCATGAGTGCCTTCCTGGGATGAAATGCTTTGTATCATACATAAATTACTGCCAGAATAATCTAAATTCTTATACATACAACCAGTCCAACTTTTCCTGTTTTTATACACTTAAGTTATCTTTACATTTGTGGCAGCTGTTGTAAATTTGATTCACACAGGTAACTGGTAGCATTAAATAGCCTTTGATATGAAACACCAGTGTTTGTTTACAATACATCTGTGAATTTTTATAAATAATTGCAATCAGGTGTCATATCAGAACCAGCTTATTATGTTTATGGATGCCAGGAAATTCATCTCAAGAGCACATGATAAGGGGTTATGATCATTGAGACCTGATCATAAATGTTTGTAGTGCATGTATTTAAATTTGATACATGTACCATCAGTTAACATACAAAAATGCTAAGGAGTCCAAAATGTTGTACTGGGTTTCAAAACCACTGAAATCAGTAAAATAGTTAACACTAGTGAACAGACAGAACATCAGGCAGAAATGAAGTGCCCCTCTTCAAAACAAATGGCTTGAAAAGCTTTAAAATCTGTCAAACACTTAATTCTGTCACATACTTTATTTATTTTAATCTATTTTTACCTTCTGACATTGTTGTTTGTCAGCCAGTACTACTGTCCTCTCAATCCCTAGCACAAGACCCAATCTTAACAGTGAATAGGGGTGCTTGACAAAACATTGTTAGTACCTTTCTGATATCAGAATGATACTTAACAAGCTTGTCTTTTTCCCATTTGTAGAGTGTAAATACAGATGTCCTTGCACTATAAAATAATAAAGTAAATTATTCTTATAAGCAGAATGTAGCAAGCATCTTTTAAAATAGAGAGAGAGACAAGCGGTGCATATAAATAAATCAGTGCTTATATGCTCAGACTAGTTCACAAACAATAAGTCTAGTACAGGAAGGTGTAGTTGTGTTTCTAGCAACGGAATTAAATAATTCAACAGAGGTATTCAACAGACTGAGGATATATCCAACATAAGTTCTCCTGTGTGATACTTTCTTTACTATGTATACACACTGTAAGTATTAAACAATGAAACAACTTAGGTTTAAAGTGGAATGATAGCACTATGTGAATGAAAGAATGTTTATTAGTATTAATATTTCATGTGTCTGAAACAAATAGGTAAGGCTCTGCAAAAGTGTTTATGTGCAGTTCCAAGAAATAAATATTTTCCAGCTTTATGTAAGTCAGTTAGTTGCACAGCCATTTCCTTTTCATAATGAAAACATATGGTTATCTTTACAGTTTTCTGTGACTCTGTTTTTTTAAGCAATAATTCAAGCAAAATAATTGGACAGAGTAGATATTTTTAGAACAGTAATCCAAATACAATAGCTGGACCTAGAATTTTCGTACAGCAGCTACCGGAGATATTCATTTAAAAATCATAAAAATGAGGAACTTAGGCAGAAAAAAGTGCATCACTGTGGAAACAAAACTCTTATCTTATACTTTTGCTGTCAGCAAATAAATGCAAGGTCAGAGGGGTTAGTGTTACAAGTTCCATTCATCATCAGTTAGGGTGACCTTTCTTTGGGCTGATGCAAATGAAGGGTGGCAGGAAGAAACATGGGATATATAATCCAGGCTGTGTATGCTGCAGTTTTGGGGAGAGCTACTTTGCCATATAAAAAAGCAATTCAATCTATCATGCCACAGAGGGGATGCTCTGTACAAATGACCTTGTTGACATGTAATAACAACGAGACCCACCAAGTCTGCACTTGCAGACAGGAATGAAACAAGGGACTGCCAGTTTTACCTGCATCCCATTATTTGTCAAACAGTTCTGTAATACTCTGTAATTTCCTGCATGTCAAGTTTTATCATTTAAGTAATGAATCAATGCTTAGACCTGTAGCTGGTGATTACATGCAGTTCTGTTTTAGATGTGCTACTCTTTCAGTTATTCAGATGTTTACAATTAGTGAGTGGCTTTTTTATTCTGATGTCACTCTTTTTTTCTGAAGAATTGCATTGTTCTCATGAGAAATCATTTTTCTCTAGGGTAAAGAAATTATTCACTCTGAGAATTACTTCCATTTATAAATGACCAATACTTGTACTGAACCAATTCTTTGAGACTAGACAGTGTAACACTTGAATAGTAATGACTGCACAGTACAGTTCTCCAGAAGAGTAATAAATAATGTTTTGTTAATTTAAAGCATCATCCCACCCAGTGCAAAGCAAATATGTAACCTGGATTCCTTTTGATCACTCAAATAACATTCTCCTCTCCTTCAGTTCAGATCTTTAGCGCTGCAGGATGTGATTTTCAGGATATTGACAGCTCCTGGGCCTGCAACTAATTAACTGTCATAGAAAAAAAATGAGATGATTGTCACATTGTGTAGCTAATTAAAAATGTAAACGGTGCCAGCATTTATTACCACTTCACTCTGCAAATGTTTATAAACATGTATTTAGCTTTGATTGCTTAAGTATACCCAGTGTTATCAATATTTGGAAAATGTGGTGTCTGTTTGCTGTCATATAATTAGTTGCTAGCCATTCACAACTGGTTAGTTGTTTTATAAAGTACCAGCAAGAGTTTGTCATGTTGTTTCTACTCCATCAGCCAGTCAAAAATAATGAATCTGAACTGCTCACCGCAGTAAATAAAGGCTTTATTGGGACTTTCACAGCTAAAAATCATCAATTTGCATTTTCATTGTTCTAAGGTTACCTTCTCCTATGTAAAATTGAAAAATGATAGGGCTTCATAATGTAAAATAAGCTTTTATTTTCAAAATGTATCAAAGCTACACTTTTTGCATGGTTAACAAACTGACGTCCACAACCTGACAAACTGAGATTGCAAAATCCGTGCAAAATAGGAATATTTGATAGTGTCTTTTGTCTCATAAACATAAAGTGCAGTAGCAGTCATGCACATATCACATTTACTGCTATGCCTTCAAAACTGTTACAGTTAATAGGAACCTGGGCAATAACCCTCCTTCAAGCACAATATATCCAGTGATTAGAAAGTCATTTTACCAGCTAATTACAAGTATATTCTGTTGATTCAAGGATGTTATCATAACTCTCTACCCCTCTGTTATTAGGCTGTATGCCATAAGTGTGGCCATTTGCAAGTACCTGCCAAGGACACATGATCTGATTGAAAGACCCCAGTGTTTCCACCCTATGAAAATCAAGTATATCCATGTCCTATGCAGAATGCTTTAAAGCTCTAGCTTTTGCTTCCTCTGGTATTGACTCCTATGGAGTAATTTCTGCCCTGACGACAAGACCTTAAACAACCCATTTCTGACTGATCTGTTGGAGGTTTTCAAAACCTGTAACACCATGAACACCTGTATAAGAGAACTAAACTTTCACAGCAACTTAAACAGAACCTGCTGGCATGATAGATGCCTTTCTCAAAGAATTCTTTTAGCAGATTCAAACTATCTGATAGCAGAAATCAGAGGGTTAAATCAGTGGCCTACGAGTAGATTTCCTCCAGTACTTTAGATTTTGATTCCTTCATAGATTTCAATGTGAATTTTGTAACTGTAATCAAATTAGCAGTTCACCTGGGTCACTGCTGAAAAGTGGAAGTTTTGTCTGGTGGCTTTACAAGGCTAACTTATGAACAAAGCAAATTAAACTGTGGAAATGCACCAATCTTAGTCTCTGCTGCCCCATCATTTATTACTTCAGTAATGCTGTCTGTCTGTCTTAGTCTCTACTGCCCCATCATTTATTACTTCAGTAATGCTGTCTGTCTGTCTGTCTCTGCTGCCCCATCATTTATTACTTCAGTAATGCTGTCTGTCTGTCTTAGTCTCTGCTGCCCCATCATTTATTACTTCAGTAATGCTGTCTGTCTTAGTCTCTGCTGCCCCATCATTTATTACTTCAGTAATGCTGTCTGTCTGTCTTAGTCTCTGCTGCCCCATCATTTATTACTTCAGTAATGCTGTCTGTCTGTGTCAGTCTCTGCTGCCCCATCATTTATTACTTCAGTAATGCTGTCTGTCTGTCTTAGTCTCTGCTGCCCCATCATTTATTACTTCAGTAATGCTGTCTGTCTGTCTTAGTCTCTGTTGCCCCATCATTTATTACTTCAGTAATGCTGTCTGTCTTAGTCTCTGCTGCCCCATCATTTATTACTTCAGTAATGCTGTCTGTATGTCTTAGTCTCTGCTGCCCCATCATTTATTACTTCAGTAATGCTGTCTGTCTGTGTTAGTCTCTGCTGCCCCATCATTTATTACTTCAGTAATGCTGTCTGTCTGTCTTAGTCTCTGCTGCCCCATCATTTATTACTTCAGTAATGCTGTCTGTCTGTCTTAGTCTCTGCTGCCCCATCATTTATTACTTCAGTAATGCTGTCTGTCTGTCTTAGTCTCTGCTGCCCCATCATTTATTACTTCAGTAATGCTGTCTGTCTGTCTGTCTTAGTCTCTGCTGCCCCATCATTTATTACTTCAGTAATGCTGTCTGTCTGTCTTAGTCTCTGCTGCCCCATCATTTATTACTTCAGTAATGCTGTCTGTCTGTCTTAGTGTCTGCTGCCCCATCATTTATTACTTCAGTAATGCTATCTGTCTGTCTTAGTCTCTGCTGCCCCATCATTTATTACTTCAGTAATGCTGTCTGTCTGTCTGTCTTAGTCTCTAATGCCCCATCATTTATTACTTCAGTAATGCTGTCTGTCTGTCTTAGTCTCTGCTGCCCCATCATTTATTACTTCAGTAATGCTGTCTGTCTGTCTTAGTCTCTGCTGCCCCATCATTTATTACTTCAGTAATGCTGTCTGTCTGTCTTAGTCTCTGCTGCCCCATCATTTATTACTTCAGTAATGCTGTCTGTCTGTCTTAGTCTCTGCTGCCCCATCATTTATTACTTCAGTAATGCTGTCTGTCTTAGTCTCTGCTGCCCCATAATTTTTTTGCCTTTCATCTTTGCCAATATTGGTGTGTTCTACAGTCATCCCTGTCAAACAAAACAGTTTAAAAGAATCAGTTTTCCGGTGTAAGCCCTCACTTATAATCTGTCTCACATAGAGATATGTTATTTGTAGAAAAAGTAATAATGTGAATATCTAGAGCTCTTCTGATAATGTAATAGCATTGCTCTTTAAAATCTTATCCCAATTTACCACAGTTCTCCTTCCAATTTTAATTTCACAGCTGCAGGCACTAGCTACAGACATATTTAAGCCTAGTTAAATAAAATTTGTCACTGCCTCAATTTTCTACCTATCCTTTGTATAGATGACATAATTTCACTTTTTATGATGTTGAATAACAAGCAAGTTTTTGTATTTTCTACTTTTACCTTTATTAATTGGCTCTTCAACTCTTCCTTACCTTTAACCATCAGTGTGGTATCATCTGCATATCTGAGATTGTTTATATTTTTCCCCACAACTTTAATTCTAATATCTAATCCATCTAAGGCAACATTTGACATGGTATATTCATCATATGAAAGGGTAACTATTTACAGCATATGATAATAATAATAATACTAATAATACTAATAATAATAATAATACTAATAATAATAATAATAATAAAAACAATAATAATAATAATAATAACAATAATAATAATAATAATAATAATAATAATAATAATAATAATAACAATGTTGTTGTTTGTCTTTCGGCTTTTTCCTGGTAAGGGGTCGCCACAGCGGAATTCCGGTTCGCTAATGATTGGCAGTAGATTTTTACGAAACGCCGAGGTGCCAGCTCGACGCCCAACCTTCAACGAAGGCACGCCCATTTACACACGCATGTCTTTCGAACGCTACCCAACCGTGGGGAGGACATGCAGACTCCATACAGAAGGCACTCCCAAGCCAAGCCGAGAATCAAACAGGAGAACCTCTTGCTGTGAGGTAACAACGCTACCACTGTACCACCGTGGCATTTAATAATAATAATAATAATAATAATAATAATAATAATAATAATAATAATAATAATAATAATAATAATAATAATAATAATAATCAGCTCCATTATTAACCTCTCACACCCATATATTCCATTTATCCTATTCTAACTTTAAAGCACCTATAAAATCAACACATATCACCCATTTTGGAAAGCCATTGCTTGAGTCCACTGCATTCATTGTGAAAAATCCTTTTTCAGATTCTGGCTGAAATAGAAACTGATGTCCCTTCATTCCCAGACATTCCATCTTCAGATACACCAACTCAGAGCTATGTTTAAGTATTCATAATAATATATCTCTCCACTTTCTTTTCATTTCCAGACCAAGGAACCACAAAGCATAGACTGCATTAAGTGTGAATATTTGTTAATTTGTTTATATTCCTTGGCACCATTTCTAGAGCTACAGCTTCTGTACCTCTGCAGCCTTCAAATTGACTATAATTTCATATGTGTATCCTATAAAAATATAAACAGAAGGGCAGGAAATATGACAGGAAATCATCTAGGTTTCATTATAAACTTTATTTCATTTGCTATTTATACTAAAATACATATAAAATGTACTCACGAGGTTGTAGTGGATAATGCATGGATAGATAGTAGGACATGAAAGTACAGAAGTGTATTCTGCATGGTTGCATGATAGGGAACAGAGGACTACAGTGAGAAATGTGGTATCCATTTATAACAGCAGTGAGCAGTGGTGTACTGTACTGGTCATCTCTGTATCCAGCTGTCTGCAGCATGCTGAATTCAGGTATATTTAGTGGATAGACAACAGGATTAGCTTCTGTACTAATAACATAAAATAGATGTAACAGTGGATAACAGAGGTGGGAATGACAGAGAAGAGATAAAGGAAAACTATAAGACCCTCCCAACCAGTTAAAAAGAACAAAATCAGAGTCATGATGAAGACAAATGCAAAGTATGTGACTTGTGTTGCAATAAAACTGCTGTGAAGTATGAAAACAGAGTAAAACTAAAACTGATTGTGAGAGAGAGAGGAAAAGATCTGAGACGATTATCATATCTTGACTTGATCACCAGTTTGTGAGGTCCATATCAGCAGCAAACTAAATGATGGAGTGATTCCTCATGGGAAATAGCCTACAGATGCAAATAGGCAATCCTGTTGGTCTACAAGGTCCTTGTTGGTGCACAACCTGATTATTGCATGCCAATCTGGAGGCCAAATAAGGAATGAAAAAACACTCAGCTGAGGAAATCCAGAAGAAAATCACCTTTTAGGTGTGTTAGATGGAAAGAAAAATATATGACTGTAAAGTAGGCAAAGCAGGCTTTATTTTTTCATTATAGACTAGAAGGGACCAGTGGGATATAGTAGAAGTATAATGACTGGAAACATACCTCTTACATTAAGTGTATGCAACAACTTATGCTACTTTTTACAGTAGCTGTGGAGTGAAGAAGTCGGTCAAGTTGGGTGGGTAATTTTACCCTCATATAGTCCATCTTATTATGCCAGTGCATGGCTTGCTTACCCTAAGTCCTGGACTATGTTATTTACCAATAGTTTGTTTTGCTGGTGAATTTCACTGTGATGCACCTGTTTTGATGGTCTTTTCAGTTTATCTTGGAAAACCATAAATCCATCTGTGACAACTACCTACCCCATTTGTTAGTACTTACTTCCTACTGGTCACTTACTGGCTAGCACCACTCAAATGGCTATGGCACTTTTTATTATACTATTTGGTTAAACAGATCTTTAAATCTTTTGAGACCAATGCTGAAATTATATCCTTATTAACAAGTTATGCCTGAGTTTCATAGATGTTAAATAGCCATGCCCCACCTTGTATGATGCACCTGTTGAAATGTCTAAGAAATGTCACATACAAATCAACAGTTATCACCTGATTTATTTTTAACATCTGTATGCATTTTCTTCTGTATGCCATAAGTGAAATTTTAAACATCCAACATGTGGGTGTAAGGGGTGGGGGAGTTAATCGGCAAATTTGAATCTGTGATGAATCCACAAATTATGATTTAAAAAGGTGTTTTGAGAAGATATTAAAAGGAAATAGTAATGTGTGTGGATGGCAAAAGATGTGTGCTATTATTTTTTTTTATTTCTGCAAGTCTTTTGGGTTTCTAATACCGTAATGGGAATGGACCCTGTGATGCCCCTGCCCTGGCCCAGTAATCAAGGATCCTCAATCCTCACCACTAGCACCAGTGAAGGATGTACACATTGAGAGGATGACAAGTACACAAACAGGAAAGTATAATTTCCCATAAGAGCACACAGAGACCACAGTTATTCTGGGGATGATTTCTGCCTTTTTCTCCAGATCCTCAATAAGACTCTCCACTTCACAGGTATAGGGTTAAAACCTCAGCTGAGTTGTCAAGCCAAAACCTCCAGCACCTTCTCTGTCCAGCCAATGCTTTGTGTCCCTGTCCAAGTGGCTGACACACACACAGAAATACACACACACACACACACACACACACACACACACACGCACGCACGCACGCACACACACACACACACACACACACACACACACACACACACACACACACACATACACTTTGAGATTTGATTTATATACAAACACACAGACACCCCTGGGGAAGGCTGGCACAGGTTTACTAACTATGCCCTCTTCTGCCCAAACTAAAGGTAGTTATCACTGCCACCAGCCACAACTTAGCAGCTACTCTAAGGCCTTTACAAAGGGTGGCCAATCCTACTGTGTAATGTTACTATTATCCAAATGGTAAGTGTGAGCAAGAGCAAGGCTATTGGAGTAGCCTGTGTAGTGTCACCAAATACATATGCAAGTACGCTAAGAGCTTAAATATCTCTAAACAAACCAACAACAATTAAAAAGTTAAAATATATTTAATAATAAACAATAAAAGAACAAGACAATAATCAAACAACACAGTAACTACAGAGTTCAGAATCACAGGAAATATTTAAAAACAACATTGCAGGACAGTCCCAAATCAATACAGAAAATATCTAAATTAATCTTTATTATATTCCTAACTATATCTAAAATAGATTACTGTACCCTATACGTACTTACAGAGCAAGGCAAATGCAGATGAAAAGTGCTGAATGGATGTTTCTAGGTCCAAGAGAAGACACAAAATGCCCAGTCTCCCTCTCTGACAGAGTTCTTAAATTAATATCACATGTTACTGCTGGGTTAGCCTGGATGACATCACTCTTTGTCACCTGCCTTCACTTCCCAGGTAAACAGAAACTTAACAAAATTTAACATTTCACTGTAAAAAAATACATATCTCTCAGATGTTTGCTCAGAACTGGAAGTCATAAAACAATTAAGCACTTTTACATTTGAAACCTATTTATTTCTGTTTCAAGACAATAGAAAAATCTCTAGCTCTCACCATTGTGTCTGCTTGCTGCACTGAAACTGAGATAACACAATCATAAAACACTTTACTTTCGACTTATTTTCTTAAAGTTTTGTAAGTTAACTCTGTATGTTCCAGCTTCTACTATTAAAACGTACATTTGCACAGGTATGTAGTTTATATACATTTCTGTTCTTTTCCAGTAGGGTACACTGTGGTTACATTTTTGAAGCTCAGTGCATAACATATAGTTCTCTTACATTTGTAAGACAAGCATATGAATCATATTAATATTCACAAATGACATATGATTATTTACAAAATTCCAGATAGCTGGGCTGGCAGTGTCACAGACCCCATTCCTAAGTCAAATTATGAATAAAGTTCATGAAATTATATTGTTTCAATCTTTGATGTCAGCCAGAAGTGCTCTTCATAGCACCCACAACATGCCCATTACTGACTCCTTCTGCAATTCGTACATAGTTACATGTATTGGTAACATATCTAAATACAATTGTAGAGTCTTTTTTTATAAGATCCGTTGATTCTACTACTACTGGAACAGTCTGGGTATCTTTCTTCCAATTTCTCTCATTTCTGCCTGCAAATCCTGACATTTTATAACTTTGTGTCTCTCTGTACTCAAGACACTGTAGTCACTGAGCGTAGTGATTTCAATGATCAATGTTACTTTTGTCTTCTATTCATGCAGCACTGTTTCAGGATTTCTCACATCTGTCTTTTGAACTGTTGGTAATGGATAATCCCATGTGATGTAGACCTTATCGTTTTCTATGATGCTTTGTGGCTCATCCCCAGCGCAACAGCCCTGCTACATTATTATGCCTTTCAGTAAACAGTCCTTCTGCCATTAGTATGTCAAAATCAGCAAAGAGTTGTGGGACTGTTTCCAATTCTTTTTTACAAAACCTACATTTGTCTTTTTCTCCCACATGTTCAATGGACTTTGTAAACCAACATGTACATAGCCCACTATCTTGGACCTCCAATATTAACCTTTCATCTTTTGGTTTAACTTCGCCTCTCCTTAACGATTCCTGGATTTGATCTTGATCAATGTGAGGTTCTTCAAGTAGTTTTGTATACTTACAACTATAGTTATGCATTTTTCACATTTCTTGCCTTCTCATCTGATCCTTCATCTCATATTCTTTCTTTCTTTTGCTTTTTGGCACATCCAGTTGCTGCCTGATTTGTATCTTCTCCTGGTTTGATTTCAGTTCCTGCTTGACGCAGATATGTTTCTGCTAGACTAAGCAGGGAAGTTAATTTTATTCTCCTCATGTTTCAAAACTGTCACTATATTTGGGTCTCGTGAAGTCAGCAGATACGTATGCAGTCTCATAATTTCAGACCCATACATGTAATCAATTTCAAGGAGACCCGTACCTCCTTCGAAACAGGGAATATGTAATCTTGGTATGCACTGATTTTTATAAATCATTTGATGAGCATGAAACATCCTTCTTGTTTTCCTGTCTAATCTGTCTAACACCTTTTGGAGACAGTCAGTCCAAAACTGTAAGTTAGGACAGGAAGAGCAAATTGGTTTATAGCTTAAATTTTGTTTCTAGATGTCAATGCTGTTTTCAGAATTAAAGTCTTCTAAAATATTCCTTACTAAGTTTTATTCACATTTGTTCATGTTTTATTATTGATCCTTCATCAGTTACTAAATATGTATACACTCCCTCTTGCTCAAGTTCTTTTATATCTCATTCTTGTCCCAAACTGATGTTTTCTTGGTGCTGCAACTTTCCTGCTTTAAATGTTGCTTTTGCACATTTTTTCAAGACCAAATGACATTCTTATTATCATCTGAAAAAGTTTTGAGTACTTGCAGTTGTGCTTTCAGTTCCTCGTCTGATGAGCTATAGAGTTTTAAATCATCAACAAAGAGAAGATGAGAAGTCTTTACACTTTGTTGCTTTCTGGGACCCAAATTATAGCCATGGCCTAGTCTGTTAAGCAGACAGCTTAATGGGTTAAGGGCAAAGCAAAAGAGCATTGTTGACAGCCATCCTGGAATATCCCCCTTTGGATTCTTATCCCTGAAATAATAATTTGTGCTTTATCATGGTTTAACTGCAAAATGGTTTGCCACTGTTTCATCGTCATTCTGATGTAATTGATCAATGTAGGATGTATCTTATACATTTTAAGCAGTCTTTTATCCATAAATGTGGGTTCCTGTCAAATGATTTTTTGTAGTCAAGCCATGCCATACTTAGATTCTTCAAAAAAAAACAACGGCCAGCACAAAACAGCAGTGTAGAACTTTTATTAAAGAAATGTTGCAATAAAAATACTTAGATTCTTCCCCTTTTTACAGTTCTCCACTATGACTTTATTTAACAACAGATAATCCTCTTTTCCATTTGACTTTCTTTTATTGCCCTTTTGTTCTATTGCCATGATTGAATTTTCTTCTAAATGACTATAAACTCTGTCAGCATCAATTCAGGTGTATAGTTTATATGTCGTTGGAAGGCAAATTACTGATCTATACTTTTTAGGATAACTTGCAGGTTCAGTCTTAAGTAGAAGCACTGTTTTTCCTGTTGTTAACCAGGCTGGTGTCTGTTTGGGGTGCACATTTGCATAGTTCTTACTCATGGCTAAATCTTCATGCAAAGATGTTAATACTTTTAGCCATACATTAGGTACTGCATTTGGGTCTGGGGGTTCCAATTACAGGCTTTTCATAACTTTGTTTCAATCTCTCTAGTCATTGCTTCATCCCGTTTCATATCCTGTACCTTTAAACTTCTTATTCTTTCTTTTACTTTTTCTGTCCAGTTAGCATCTTTGTTATGTTCCACAGGATCTTCATTAATAAGTGTACTTTTCCAAAATGTATCTATTTCTTCTTTTTTTTGGTGATCTTTCAATTACTTTTGCCTTGTTTCCGAATTCTCTATAAATCTTTTTGGAGTCATCAATAAATTGCTTATTTTGTACTTTTCCTTTATATTTATCTGCATATCTTCTAAGTTTTTCCACCTGTGCTGAGATTTTTAGTTTATTTGCAATAGTGCATGATAGATTCTGATCTGTTCTAATACCACACGTTGCTTTTATTACATCTACCTTTCTGAGTATTTCTGTTGATCTGTTCCTTCTTCTGTACTTTGCTAACAGTGACACTTCTTGTCTTAATTGCTTCATAGTTTTCTCTATTCAATACTTCCATGATGGTATTTGATTTTTCCCCTTCCTTTCCCTTACTACCCTGTGTTCTTGTTGTAGAAATGTATGGTATTAATTTAGCTGCACAATTATATATCCTGTTTTCTTCTGTTATATTGCATGGATCTCTATGGAAAGTCCTAATTACTGTCTTCATTTGTTTTATCAAACTTCTGACTTTTTGGGTTTTATTCGCCTTCTGCAGTCTATTTCTTTCATTAATCTTAATATGTCTATCTAGCTCAATTAAATTAAGCAACTCTTCTCTTACCTCATTTTCTTCTAAACTGAGGGCACATTTTTTGTTTTCCACTTCCTGTGGCACATTCTCTTCAATTTTATTCTGTGTTATCTATTGCTCTGTCATATGGGAGCTCACTGGCCTATCACCCCCCCCCCCTAACATTAACTGCATCAGAGTTGCCCCAGTTTCCTGTTCCTTCCCTTGCTGTCCAGTTTCAAGCGAATGTTTATACTGGTTTCCTGTGGAAGGCTCCAAAATATCTTCATACGGCAACTGAACTATTGCTTCCCATGCCACAGGTTTCTCCTTAATTTGGATATCCATTGCTCTTTCCTGCTGTGCTGTGCTGTTTTCTGAATTAGATTTTCTACACTGAATCCTGCACATCGCAGGCATTCCATAACCTCAGTTTCTATTTCTTTAACTTCTCCATTACTAATCTCCTTTTCTACTTTTATTTTTTGTCTTCTTATTTTTTGTGTTGTAAAGTTTTCCGTGTCAGGATTCCTTTGCCTGTATTTCCCTTCAAATATCTTTGGTGCTGCTCTTTTTGTATTGATTAGTGTTACTTTCTCCTGTGCATAAACATTAAACCATATTAAATCTCTTTTCTTTCCCATGTCCATATTCATTCTTTAGATGTCTCCTGATCTTACAGTTTCTCCTTAATTTGGGGACTCGTTCCATCATGCTGTTATGTAACCTTATTTAGATATTCTGCACCGAATCCTTCACTTCGCAGGCATTCCCCAACTTCAACTTCTATTTTTTAACTTCTGCTTAATTAACTTCAACTTAATGGGTTGGGAGGGTTGCCTAATGGTTAAGGTGTTTGCCTTACAAACACAAGGTACAGGGTTTGAGTCTCACAAAGGATAATTGGCTAGGCTTAAAATGGCTCGCAAGGGCAGTTAGTCTAGTACTAATCTATGAACCTATGAATCTTCTTTTCTACATACCTGCTTTGTGATATTCATTTTTTATTGTGAAATTTTCCATATCTAGATGCCTTTGCCTGTATTTCTCTTCAAATATCTTTGAGGCTGCTTTTTTTGTATTGATTAATTTGGCTTTCGACTTTGCATAAATATTGCACCATATCAAATCTCTCTTTCTTTCCCATTTCTATATTTTTTTTATACTTTTTCAAACTCTCTATGTTTTGTTTATATGTTCACACTTCCTCAGATGCTTCTTTTTACAAACAGGCCAAAGTTTCTTTGTCTGTATAATGTTTTTCAGAAATCTGTTGTATTAATGAACACATTTTTTTATTTGAAGCTTTTGACAGTTTTGCTTGTGGAAGTATTTTTCTTTCCTCTAATTTCTCAATCTTTTTGTATATCTTATATCTGGAAATTCTGGGCATTTTGCATAATAGTAACAATACATAATTCCTTTCTTATCCTTGATGGCCCACTCTATCTTCTTTATGGCTCTTCTTTTGCCTATCAGTTTTTGTGTTTTCTGTTGACTGCTACTTCCTTTTACAACAGGGGGTCATCCTCCCCCTGGGCCTGACCTGGCCCCATTGTAGGAATGGCTACTGAAAATAGAGAGAGTTGTGCTAATCTATCAGAGCTGAAAGACTTAAGATTTTATTTTGTTTGTATCTTAGTAAATTAATGTCAAGCTGATGATAAATGTAGATGGAGTGAGAGGTTAAGAGTGTGTTTTTCATTTTCCAAACTCTTGTTGCTAGTTATTGTTCTTTTTGATGGCTATTTAAATAATGACAAATGATGCCTCTAGTGCTGTGACTTGGGAGAACTATAGGATAGGCACCGATAGCAGCAGAGATAGTGGCCAACACAAGAGATGCTACTGACTGAAGTACCATTGGACTGATCTGAAAATAGTCATTTATATATCAATTTCAAAGACGTATATAGTAAAGCGATTGAAGATGAAATAAAAGGGAGAACAGGCATTCACAGGCTCAAGGAACAGCTGAAAGTGGACTTATTTAATATTAACAGACAGGTAGAATGATAATATGACGGTGCAGCAGTAAGTTATTTATTTGTGTGCAGTTATGGAGGAACTTTTACTTGGTATGTGCTTCATGGATATGACAAGGGTGTAGGGCTCAGGCACTCTTTGATAAGTAACACAAGTTCAGATTCAGACAGACTTTTACGAGGTTGTGGAAGGATCATTACCATGACTAACTGTCATGAAATATTTTTCCTGTTGTTGCACTTCTGTATTTATAAGTGGTAGAGGCTTTCAGATGGGTGTTATGGTATGTATGGTATACCTTTGTCAGGATAACAGATATGCTGTTGACCAGGAGGATTGATAAAAGGTGGTCATGGTGAGAGGGAATTCTCTTAGGAAGGGATGCAGGTGCAGTTAACGGATGACTGAGTTATGAGTTCTAGTGCAATCAGATACTATTAATATATTTGTCATTTATACTACAGTGCATGATGGGAGAAAAATGGTATGCAGTACTTGATGCGGGCTATAGTCAGACAGGAGTAGGTGGTGAAGGGGGAGAAATATGGCAAAAGGATCCAGGATAAGGTGCCACAAGATATGAGGCTAGTAGAACTGCAGTGAAAGTAGCAATAAAGTCCAAATATATCTGAGGAGATTAGGGAGGTACTATCAACTATGACTGGGTGACATGCATCAGGTGTACAAGGAAGGCTGCTGTGAGGAGTGTTGCTGGCACATTGAACCCCCAAAGCAAAGCAAGGGCTAATCCACAAGGTATTATGGCCAGAAGGTAGTGGGAGGACTTAAGGGATGAAGGTGATGTCAAGTGTTGTGAGGAGTGTAGGTGAAGGTATTAGGAGGACCATTGAGGTTTATCATGTATAAGGTTGGAGGACTGGATGAATACACTAAAAAGCAGTGAACACTACATACATGCTGAAGATTAAGGACAGAAGGTTTTTGCAGGAAAGTAAGCTAGAAGATCAGAAGCAGTGAATCTGGTGAAGCAGAGACTGTGGGAGGAGGAATGTGAGAAATTGTGCAAGAAGAGAGAGAGTGGTAATTTTGAGAAAAAAGTAGACAATAAAGACAGTGTGGAGAATATTGAGGAAGACCTGAGAAACACTTATTGAAGTGTCATGTGATGGGATGCAGTATTAAAAAAGTATATATATATATTTTTTTTTTTTACTTGCACCCACTACTGATAGAGACAGCTAATAAAGAGAAATTAAATGACAGAGTTGCCTGTGTGTGGATACAAAAAATGAGGGGTAGGTGATTTTAATCTGCTGCTGGACTTGTTGAAGTATGAGTTATATGGAAAGAGAAAAAAATATCACTGCATTTAGAGGTAAATGAAGACAGAAATAAGGACTTTGGGATTAATGAATATGTTGACTGTTGGCATGAGGAATCAATCTCTTCACAAGAGATATCCAGCGATGTTAGAGTTTTCACTGTCTAATACATTATAGTGGAGGCCCATGGAATATACGCAGATGAATCCTTAAGGACATACAGTGTTTAAGCTGCATGTTTCAGGTACATATTGAAAAGCATTCACATGAAGGTGTGGGGGCATATAAAGTCCTTGCTGTGGCACAAGTGATGACATCACCACAAGGGGAGAAGCAGTAGGTTAAAATATAAATCATGCTTTTATTGCTGGAATGCCAATGACAGCACTGACTTCTCAATGGCTGCCTCAATGATGGAACCCCAATGGGCGGTTCTCACCCCATGGCATCTGTTGGGATACCCTGCTACTCACAGAATGTGTTCATGTCCAAATGGAGAGGCCTTAATGATAGGCAGATAGTGGAGAAAAGATACCTAAACAAAAGCAAGATTTAGTGCAGGAGGAAAGAAGGCTGTGGAGGGGGGTAATGGAAGGTTAGATACCTGAAGTTGTGTATCTTGCAGTAGTAGGGGAGGGAAGTGGACTTTAGAGGGCAATATTTGTACAGGAGTAGACATGTGGGGGAGTTTCTGTCCTAAGAAACATTTAAGGGGATATCAGGTATGGAAAAGAGAATGAATACATTATGAGAGGATCAACAATCTAGTAAAGAAATAAAGAGATAGGATAAGAATTATAACGATACACTTATGCTCACTTGGGCAGTAGCAGATTTATTGGGTAGGAAAAACAGGTAAGGAATATAGAGATATTGGTGAATGAGAGAGAGAGAGAGAGAGAGAGATGATATGGGTTTTGAAAGGTAAACAACAATTGGGAATGGCAGGGAGGGAAGTGGGATAAGGATGAATTCTGGGTAGAAACTAAATATGTTGAGTGAAACATTTAGGGTAGTGAGACCAGTGTATGATATGCAGTAGTCACTTTTGTAAAGAGGATATATTACACTGATAAGTCTCCATAAGATGGGATATCAGAATGTGAGACATATTGGAGATATGGTGAAGTGAGGACAGCCCACATGCAAATGATTTAGGAATGTAAGTAAATGGAAGAGCTGTGGTGAAAAACATTTGGGGTTAGGCAGGACATGTATGTAGAGGAAGGATATATGGCAGAAGACCTGTATTTATTTGGGGTGCATAGGAAAAAGGGTAGTAAAACAAAGTTATGAGGGTATGGATGCAGGTGGTTTCCCTTCATGTGAACAAGAACCAAACACAGTTGGCAATGATACCACTTAATACAGCAGTATCATTGTGCAGGAACATGATGTGCTTTGACGGGGACTTTCTTCTTACCCTAATCTTACCTTAATCTAACGCTACCATAGAATTAGCATATATAAGTTCAAAGTCGTGGTGACTTGTCCAGTCTTACAAGGAGATTCAGGTGAGTTTGTCTCCTGCAGAAATGTGTATTTTGATGTTTGAGTTAGTGTGATCGGAATCAGTTGTGATCAGTCAATGTTTTTCCTAACAATCATATATCAATAACTCACAGAAAACATATTGTAGTTAATTGCATGGCAATTAAATTTAGAGGTAATATAGAAACAGAAATATTCATGAAGGTGGAGGAGTTGCACAGCATTGTTTTGCATGATGTGCAGATGCAAAGAGAGGAGTGAGAAGAGGTTTGTGGAGACATGGGAGCAGTGACCTGTGATAGGGGTGGAAAAGAGTGGGACAGGGTATGTAGGGGACAGAATAAATGAAAAGTCAGGAAAAGATTATGATTTATAGTGATGGATTTACGATGTCTCACACACACACACACAAACACACACACACGCACACGCACACGCACACACACACACACACACACACACACACACACACACACACGCACACGCACACACACACACACACACACGCACACAGACGCACACACACACACACACACACACACACACACACGCACACGCACACACATGCACACACATATATGAAGGTGTGCCATATGTACTCCATGTAAGTGCCGGGAATGTTGTACACATATTGAACATCTTTGCTGGCAACAGAACAAGTCAGATGGGCAGATAAGATGTTCACTGTATCCAAAGTATATATATATTTATATATATATATATATATATATATATATATATATATATATATATATATATTATGTATGGTAATACTTATTTAGTTTAACTTCATTAAAAATACAGTAAAATAGTTTAAAATGGTTTGACAAAAAAGAGGTTTGACATTCTCTGGCAGAATCAATATATGCAAGTTCAGAGAGACTTGTTGACAACATCTAGGCACTTGATCAGGTGACAGATGAAATTCAAAGTACCATAACAGTGGTTTCTAGAACTGCAGAACTTCAGGTAAGAATATATGCATAGTAGTTTTGAAGTTCTTAGACTTGACGTATATAAGTAGCAAAAGTGTGGGGAAAGCAGTGCCACATTTTGCAAGGCTGAATAGCCCTCATGAAAAATGATTTAAGGTGGAATAGTATATTTTGGAATTCACTTTTTTTTCCTCAAATATATATTTTTTTTATTTTCAATTAAAATAACATTTACATAATATTTTTAAATATCATTTTAAACAACTATATACAATATTTACAATAGCTTAATTTTCAATTATATTCTTCTTTCAGCTTTTCCCGGTTAGGGGTCACCACAGCGGATCACCTGTCCGCTCATGATTGGCAGTGGAGTTTTACAGTGTCGAGTTGCCGGCCCGGCGCCCAACCTTCCACAGAAGGCACAAACATGCACACATGCACTCACACCTAGGGCCAATTTAGAGTGTCCAATCCACCTACAGTATCTCTTTGGGATGTGGGAGGAAACTGGAGCACCCATTGAAAACACACGCAATGACAGGGAGGACATGCAGACTCCACACAGAAGGCACCCCAGCCAAGGATCGAACCACGGGAACCTCTTGCTGTGAGGCGACAACGCTAACCGCTGCACCACCATGGCCGGCCCTAACTTTCAATTATATACACTGTATGTTATTAAATATACAATTAACAGATCAGTTATCAGAGATACAATATTGATTATTGCAGAGTGTCCAACAAAGATATAACTTTCTTCCAGGGATTATTTACCAATGGCCTGGGATAGAGTCATAGTTCTTTGATTTTTATTTCCATCAATGCAGTTGTCTTCAGTAAAGTGCAGAATTCTTCCAAGGTCAGGGGTGTATTAGAATTCCACCTTCTGATTATGCATTTCCAAGATATAGCAAGTATTGCCCATAACAAATACATATTTGTCTTATTCAGGTAGGAACCTTCATTTACAGTTCCGCTGTGGCGACCCCTAACCGGGAAAAGCCGAAAGACACAAACAAACAAATTGTCAATACTTTAGTTAAGGTAAAGTATTCATTAAATAAAGCTTGTAAATAATGATTGATTCTATTCCAATATGATTTAATTTTATTACATTCATAAAAAATATGAATCCAGTCTGCTTTACCTGACTTTTCACACTTCTAGCAAAAAACATTTTTAGTAGTACTGATCTTTTTAATACTATCTGGTGTTAAAAATGCTCTATGTAAGTATTTCCGGTTAAATATTTTCCAGTACTATGTGTTAGAGGTGTAATTAACTGATCGTAAGATGTTACTTTTAGTTTCTTCTGTTAACTGCAATGACTAACCTTTTGTTAGGAACTGCCAGTATGATGGTTTGGGAATTGTTTTATATGTTATTAACTCTTTATATAGATTTGAAATGGAATTTTTCTTTTCACAACTATTATATATAAATTCATACAGAAAACTTATTAGATTTGGAATATCTTTAAATGTGGAATTATTAATTAATCTGCATAAATCTTGAGTGTACATTAAAATGCTTTGTAAGGTTAACCAGTCCTGTGTTGGAATATTGTAATCAGTTTTTATCATATGTATATCTAAAACATTTAATTTATTTACACATTGAAACCAGCATAAGAATCCATTTTGTTCTCAGGAGGTTATTGTTTCCCTATATATTTTGTGAGGAAAGTTCTTAGTGATGGTAAATGGGGTTAAAAGTTCAAACCAAAGTTTTAGATCTATGTTTGCATTGATAAGTTTCCTAAAGGAATTGATGTAATGATAAATCAGTGTTGTTTTAGAAGATTTTGTTATATTACATTGTATACTTATGCATATTATGTACCAGGGTTTGTTTGATTTGTCTACTATTAAAATTTTTTAACAGATTAAATTCATTTGTTAATATAGCCGTTGTTAATTCTTTCCAGCTGGCAAAATAATTTGGGTTTATCCAGTCTATTGTAGTTTTAAGCACAGATGCTTTTATATATGTTTCTATTTCTGGGAAGTTCAATCCTCCTTGTTTCCAGGGTCTAATGTGATGAGTTAGAGCTACTCTGTTCTTTTTGGGATACCATAAAAATTTTATTAAACATGAGTTTATTTCTTTAAGAATTTATCGTTCAGAAATTAACTGTATTGCTAATGCTACATATAGTATTTTTGGCAATAAGACCATTTTTATTAATTGCAATCTGTCTTCAAAAGTTAATATAATTTTGTTCCACTTTTCTATATATATTTTTATTGTTTCAATAATGTTTTTATAATTTATTAATATTGTTTTGTTTATATTTTTGCATAACACTATTCCTAAATAATTTAGCATAAGTTTTTGTTTTCCTATGATGGATTTATCTGTAGCTTGTAGGTCTATTTTCTTATTTAAAAATAGAAAGTTTGATTTTGATCTATTAAAGTGTAGACCTGAAATCTTATAAAATTTCTCCATTACTTCGTCTAGCTCTCCTAATGACTCTCTGGGAGTTTGATAGGGTTAATAAAATATCATCAGCAAAATACATTATTTTAGATATGTACTGGCCATAGACTTCTATTCCTTTTATTCTTGGATTATTGCATATTATTTCTGCAAGTATTTCTATAACCAAAGCAAATAAAATAGGAGAAAGGCGGCATCCTTGTTTAGTACCTTTCATTATATGGATAGATTCTGATGTGATAGGACCTAATTTAATGTAGGCTAAGTTATTAAAATATATGTTTTTTAGTAATAAGCTGAAGGGAGGAGGAAATTCAAATAATGCTAAAGTTTTAAATAGATATTCCCAGTTGAGGGAATCAAAGGCTTTTTCTATGTCTAATCCGATTACAAGTGTTTCTCTATCTTTTTTATTCGCATAATCTGTAAGAGTAAGTAACCTTTTAATATTATCATGTCTGTGCCTGGGGTCTATATCAGAACATCGATGTTTTAAAACTTTGAATGTTCTAATATTGACCCCTATTCAGCGAACACTAAAAATAACGAAGCTGCAGAACACCAAATTCTTTCCTAGGGAAATAATTCAGTTGGCTGTTTCTGTGGCTTCGCTATTTTCAGCGCTGTGGAGGAAAGTTACGGGTCAGGTTCAGGTAAGTGTGTGATTGTGTGGACGTTAGGGTTAGGGAGCAGGTTAGGTGAGTTAGGGTTAGGGGTGGGTTAAGTGAGTTAGGGTTAGGGTGCAGGTCAGGTGAGTGTGCGATAGTGACAGACTTTAGGGTTAGGGGCGGGTTAAGTGAGTTAAGGTTAGGGCACAGGTTAGGTGAGTGTGAGATAGTGACGGACCTCAGGGTTAGGGTTTGGGTTAAGGTAAGTGGAAAGTTAGTAGTGTATGTACAGTTTAGTGTAGGGTTAGATGTAGGATTTTAAGTGTATGTGTGCGGATTGCTGTTTGTTTGGAGTGCTTGTGTTGTGTGTGTGTGTTTCGGAATAGCGACTTTTTTCCATGGGAAACAATTTGCTGTTGTGAATGTTTGATATTTTGTGGTTTAGATATTTTAGGTTCGATGAAATAGCATTCGCTATTTTCATCTTTCAAAAGCGTGATATAAAAGTGTGTGCCTGTTATATAAAAATCCAGTTTGATCATTATTAATTGTCTTTGAAAGTGGGATTTTCATTCTGTTAGCTAGGATTGGCATGAATATTTTGTAATCATTATTCAGTAATGATATAGGTCTGTATGAAGTGCAAAGATCTGATGGTTTATTATCTTTTAGAATTGGTGTTATGAGAGAATATTTCCATGACGGTTGTATTTTTACTTCTGACTGGACTTCTAGCAAAGTTTTATGAAAAAGGGAGATTACTGTTGAAGGGAAGAGTTTCTAAATGTCCGTAATTATATCATCTATCCCTGGAGCTTTGTTATATTTACTTTCTTTTATCTTGTCAAGCAATTTCTTTGTGGGATATAGGTTTTTGTAGGTCTAGTTTTAAGTTTTCAGGAATTTTTTTTATATTGATAAGGTTTGTATCTAAATTTATCTGGTCGGTATCTAAATCTTCTTTTTTGAAGTGTGCCATATAATGGAACCGAAATGCTTCAAGGATGTCTCCTATATCTGATACTTTTTTCTTTCTTTTCATGATATATACTACTCATGTTATTTGCTTTAGATTGGATTTTAATTCTTGTAGATAAGTTATGTAGATATCTGGGGAAGATGGCTAATGAGTTTATTTTTAATTTTTCCAAGGCTAGACAAGTTTTACATGTTAGAATTTCGTTATATTTTTTATTTAATTTCTCTATTTCTTTTTTGACTTCTGTATAATTCTGATTTTTTTTTTTAGATTTTCTGTCAAGAGTTTGGTTTGCAAGTCTAATAATTCAGATTCCCACTATCTAACTTTGTTTTTGTATCAGCTGAAGGTCTTACTAAATAAATAAGCTTTTATGAGTCCCAAACCATGACTCTACTGATTTCTGTTGTATTATTAATAGTTCTGACAACATCCAGGGTCTGAATTTTTTAATTTTCATGATATATGATGTAATTCTAGTTGAGTGTATTAAAGGTTTAAACTCTATTTGGAGCTTCATTATCAGAGGGTCATGATCTGAGAAGGGGCATGGAACTATTGAGAAATTGAGGATTTTTGTTTGTAAATCTTGAACTACAAATAATTTGTCTATTCTGGTTTGTGTTTCAAATCTATGGTCTTTATGGGAAAATAATAAGGATTTATCATCTTTTACTTTAAAAGTGTCTATTAAATTAAATGAATCAGTCCTTTTTTAAGGATTTTGAAATAGTTGCTATGTGAAAAGACTTTGTGGTGGTTTGAGAAGTTTCTAAGGTACAATTAAAGTCTCCTCCCAGTATAAGATTTCCTGTATAATTGTTGGAAATAAAATCTAAGTGTTTTTTAACCATTCCTGTTCCAATTAATGGGAACTGATATAGATTAGCTAAAGTCCATACTCTGTTATTAAATTTAATTACAACAAATGCTAGTAGACCTTCTTTGTCTTCATATTTATAAATAACGTTTGGAGTGATTATGTTTTTCTTCCAGAGAATTGATACTCCTTTTGTCTTTGTTCTATAGGAGGATTGAGCTAAGACTGTATAGTCCTTAGGGTCCCAAATAAAGCTATAATTAGACTTAAAATGCATTTCCTGGAGAAATACTACTTGTGCCTTATTTAGATTTAAATATTTTAGTAAGTTTGATCTTTTATTTGCATTATTTAAGCCATTGGTATTTAATAATAAGAATGTTAAATCCATTTCAAGTTATTGTTGGAAGAAACCTTTTGCTTCTTTTTTTTTTTTTTATTTTGATTATAATAGTTATACCATATTCTCTGATAACATTGGATGTTATTTTTATGTGTGTAAACTTGGGAGTGTAATTTAATGTTCTTTCTTCTTTAAATATAAGTAGGGTAAAATTCTGGTCAGGCTTTAAAAATGTACTTCTATAAAACATTAATTCTAAAGTATGAAATACAAGTAAATATGAATTTCCCATTAAACATGGATTGAAAGTAATTCCTAATCCAATAGATAAAGATAGATCTATTGGATTATCACTCATATCTTTAACCAACAATATCAACTAAGCTTCATATGTTAAATTATTATATGGAGAATTTTCATAAAAGAGATATGAAATTCTATATTATTCTATTATTTTTCTATAGTATTTTCTATATCAGGATGGAATGCTAGTAGTGTAAAAAATTATTATGTTGACTTAGAAAATATCCAATATTTAGTTACCCTTAAGAGATCCCAAACATGTCAGATATGTCATTTTGGATAAATTGAATGCAACAGAGGAGCATACACTAAATAAGCCAAAAACAAATAGATATTACTAAAATGATTTGACTAAAAGGACTCTGTAGGAGACAATGAATGATTACCAATGAAATATGAATTTACTGTAGGTGTACTGTCTTCCTTTACTTTCCCACTCTTCAGCTCACCAACTTCAACTTACACTTATGAAAAGACATGGCTTATCAGTGGTATCCTGACTCTGAGTAGAGGCACCCTGCATTCTAGTGTGCAGTGCTTTTACATATTTATAGATTTACAAAGCAGAGTCTAAGAATGAACTATGATCACCCTGACAATTCCCATCCTGCATAGGGCACCTCCTGCTTCCAGAATGGGTAATCACATCAGGTATAGAATGAATGAATGTGAAGGTACCTATATGGTAATCAAGACTTACCTTAGGTAAGTATTAATCAAATAGTATTTAGAGCATGTTAGAGAGTTCTCGAGGCAGTTAGAATACTCTTAAGCTTCTCCTCCCTTGACCAGAAACAGAGATTTCCCTTCTCTTTCTTTCCCTTGTTTTAAATCAGTATGTAAAGGAAAACACAAAGATCAGTGCACATAAGGTTCAAGTAAGGCACCCTTTATTACTTGCAGTAAGGAGACAAAGCATGTAGGTACAAGGTTTGTCTGATTTTCCATGGTTCAGCATGCTAGTCTTATACAGTTCTCTGCATGTACACAATAACATATTGTTAGTTTAACTGCTGACATGGTCAGAAAAGAAAACATTGTTAGATTTACTGCTGACATGGTCAGAAAATTGCTGTCTTGCAAAACATGTTTGAGAAAAACAACCTGGCCTTGGGCTAATTTCAGCACTCCTTTGTTTCTTACACTTCTTCAGCTGCTCAGTTCTTACTATGATACATTTGCCCAGGGTCAAGATACAACCCTGGCCTCAATACACATTCTGCTGACCATGGTAGACTTTCAAGCGTCAATTGTTCTCTTATCAAGGTTTTCTGCAGCTGCACATATTTCACACAGAATAAGCAGAATAAACATATTAATTTCTTTTTAACCCTAAATGCATCTAAGCTTGCACATTGCAGTTATACATTTTCTTAACATCCCCCCCTTTTAATACTTTATTCTATCTTCAAAACAAGCATAAACAGTTTTTCTTCTCATAACCATTTCCTGCTTAGGATTTGCAGTTAAAGAATCATTCAGTTTAGGCCTGAGAAAGCATTTTTTCAGTTTTAAGTAATTCCTCAAATTCAGCATCTTGGTATAAAGTTTCTGAAACTGAAATGTCTACTATATTCTTAACTAGTCCTTTCATACAGGTGATGCAGCAGCATCCACACACCATCAGTAAGGCTATTCCTACACAGATGGCAATCAGAATGTTCATCAGGATGCTGCCCCAACCCCTGAACCATTTCTGGAAAAAGTCCATCAATGGGTTTGGTCCTGGTTTGGTCATGGCCGACACCTGCTGAATTACTTCAAGATGGTTGTCTATCTTGTGTTTGTTGTCAGGAATGTATGAACAGCACTCCTCCTGGATTAAAGTGCACGTACCTCCTTTCGCCACTAGGGTGAAGTCAAGAGCCATGCAATTTTGAAGTACCATTGTTCTCATGGCAGTCAGTTCGTCGGTTACCAATTCTAGGGCAGAAAAGGTTGCATTACTCATTATTTCAAGAAGTTTAGATAGTTTTCTCAGCTCCCAGATCAATTTTGTTGCTCCATATGCTGGTAATATGCCTGCCCATGATATGACATCATCACTCAGATCCATGTGCGATAGTCCTTTGTTATTTCCAGGGCCTAAGTCATGATGGTATTTCCAAGATGCATTGATTTGTCCCACTGGATTAGCAGGCTTCTTAATTTCTTGCACATTCCGAATTTTCCCTTGAGGTAAAACTGCCGTGTGTCGTATGGCCGGATCCAGGTACCCCAAAAAACAGCTACCAGACCAGTTTTCAGGTAGCCATTTATATGCTTTTCTTCCGCATATAAAGTAACAATCTTCTACTTTAGTGGTATGTTTACTATAAACATACACTTGTCCTGCGTGAAACATTTTGCTGTCAATTAAGGACAGTTGTTTGTAGAGAACAGAATCATGTTTTACTTCTTCAATTGTTTTATGCATCAATTCAAAAAACGAATCATAGTTTGTATTGCAATAAGATCCGGTGCTATCAGGTTTAGTGCAGCATCTATAAGGAACTGTTACATTGCAATGGCTCCATCCTACCCTGACTGTATCATTCTTATGAAAACACACAGTTCCCTTTTGACGAATAGACAATTGTAATGCTACTTTATCTTCTGATGTAACATTCCATGTGTCATGAATTAGGTTTTCCCAGGTCTTATTAGCCACTAGGGGAACTGAAGTTAGCAGTAATCCCCCATATGCTGTTGGTAAAGCTGTGCAGATCCAGCAATTTGAAACACTGAAGGTTTCAGCATACACATATTTGATTGCCTTGTAAGTATTGAAGTTCAGGTGCCACTCACGCTTACTAAATTCTACTTGCGTAACAGAGAAGAGAAATGGCCATAACAAAAAGATTATTGTTACCATGATGATCAGTAGGATGGTCATGCAATATTTCTGTGGAAATGATTGTTCTGTATTGTCTCTGTCTTCTCCGGTTCTTCCAAAAAGATATTTTCTTGATTCAGTCATTTTATTTAGACACATGATCTTACTCTTTGCCCTACAGGACCTTAGCACTGATGATTGCTTCACTGGGTTTGAGACAGATCAGTTCCTATTGATCTGACCCCCCTTTGTGGCCAGACTTTTGTGCTTAGGGTCCCGATGGAGAGGTAAGGTCTTTGTCTAATTTGAAGTTTCTCATCAACTTGCAGTGCATCAGGTGTATCCATGAAGCCCATTCTGCTATCTTGACTGCAGTAGGTGTTAATAGAAGCACCTGGCAGGGACCTTCCCACTTTGGCGATGCCCAGTTCTTTCGCTTCACTATTTTAATCCACACCCAGTCTCCTGGCATCACTGTCACTTCCGATGTTTCGGCTTGCTTCTGACCTGAAACAGAATTAACAACTTTTTCATATATTCAGCTAGTGTAAAATCAGCTTCCTGGTCTGATGACATGAGAGGTTTCCACTGGGGTATGTAATAAGCCCTTCCATACAGCTTTTCAAAAGGAGTCAGTCCTTTTGCTGTAGGGACAGTTCTCATGCTCAACAATGCCAAATGTAAACAGTACAGCCAGGTTTTTCCTGTTTCAGCTATCAATTTCCTTAGTTTGCTTTTCAGTATGCCATTATGCCTTTCAACCAGCCCTGCAGACTGCGGATGATATGCACAATGATTTTTAAGAGAAATACCAAAAAACTTACTCGGCTGCTGCATGGTTTGATTTACAAAGTGTGTACCGTTGTCACTATAGATTCTTTCCAGAATACCGAACCTAGGAATAATGTCCTTAACAAGTACCTTTGCTACTGTAGCTGCATCCGGATTTTTAGTTGGAAAAGCTTCCACCCACCTGGAGAACATATCTATAATGACAAGGCAGTACTTCTTGTTTTCACATTTGTTTAGTTCTATGAAATCCATACAGATAGTATGAAACGGATATGGTGGTGTGGGAAAACTCCCTTGCTTAGGCTTTATTGCCCCCTGTGCATGGTGTTTGTTACAGATTTGACACATTAAACAAAATTTTTAAGAATAGTTTGTAAATCCGTACGTTGTGAACACCTGGTTCACCAGCTGTACCATCCCCCCTGTTGAGACATGGCACTGCCCATGACTCAACAATGCCGCATAGCAGAACAAGTTAGAGAGTAGTATTGGTTTTCCCTCCTTAGAGATGTACAGCCCCTTCTCAAGGATTGGTCCTCATCTTATCCATCGCTGTTTTTCTGCTTGTGTATTGAATGTCTGCATTGTTTTTAACATATCTAAATTCAAGGTTTGAGAGGGTTGTAATTCCTTATCTAGAAGTAATACCTCTGTAGCTGCCTGTTTTGCAGCTGCATCAGCTCTCGCATTACCTTTTGAAATTATGTCCTGTTGTTTAGTATGAGATGTACATTTGCAAATAGCTACCCTTCGAGGCAATTGAATGGATTTTAAGAGATCTAAAATAAGCTGTGCATGATTTATAGGTTTGCCAGTAGATGTTATCATTCCTCGATTTTTCCACTGTTGTGCAAACACATGTACAGTGGAAAAAGTGTATTGGCTATCAGTGAATATGTTTACACACTTATCCTTTGCTAAGGTACATGCTCGTGTCAGAGCAATCAATTCTGCTGCCTGCACAGATAAATGATGTGGTAAAGATTTTGCTTCTATAACTTCAGTATCAGAGACTACTGCATATCCTACTAGGTTCTGTCCTGCAGGGCCCCTTTTGCACGAGCCATCCACGTTGTATGTCACCTCGGCATTATCCAAGGGGACATCTGTGAGGTCTTTCCTAGGTAATGTCTTCTGCTCGATTATTTGCAGGCAGCGATGTGGTGTGCCGTCTGCAGGAGTTGGGAGCAGGGTAGAAGGGTTTAAGGTCATACATCATTCAATTGTCATATGAGGTTGGCTCAACAATATGGTCATGCAGGAGAAATGCCTAGCAGGAGAGACATATGCTACTTTTTCTTGTAATAAAATAATCGTGACTGCATGAGGTACCCTTAGAGTGAGTGGGTGAAACAAGACTACTGAAACCGAAGCCTGCACTGCCATTGCTGCCGCGACTACTGCCTGCACACAGTGTAGCAAAGATGTGCCACTGGGTCTAATTGTGATGAATAGTAAGCTATGGGACGATGCTTATCCCCATGTTGTTGTGTTAGTACTGATGTCATATAACCCTGCTTGCAATCTACGGTCTGGAAAAAACACTTATGGTAATTAGGCAAACCCAGAACTAGAGAGGAGGCTATTAACTGTTTCAGCTTACAGAAAGCAGATTCTGCCTCCATTGTCCACTGTAACAAGTCCTGCGCTGCCATAGGTGTCTTGTAAATAAGGTCAGTTAAAGGTGCAGATTCCAAAGCATAGTTTGGAATCCAGCTCCGACAAAAATTAGTCGTTCCCAAGAAGGACATCATTTCCTTCTTGGTGGTGGGCTTTGGTGCCTGCAAAATTGCCACCTTCCTGTCCTCATCTAAAGTTCTACCTCCCTTGGATATTACATATCCCAAGTACTTTACCTGTTTTTTCCAAAGTTGCAGTTTGTTCTTATTCACTTTGTGTCCCTCAGCAGCTAGAAATCGTAAAAGTGCTACTGTGTCTTCCCTGCAATCCTGCAGGGTGGGGGCTGCTGATAGAATGTCATCAACATAAAGTAAGACCTGACTACCCCTTGGTGGGTTAAATCCTGCCAGGTTACTTGACATTTCTTGTGAAAATATAGTAGGGCTCTCACAATATCCCTGTGGTAATCGGGTATATGTGTATATTTTTCCCTGAAACGTGAATGCAAATCAATACTGGCTGTCTGGGTGTATTGGTATTGAAAAGAATGCCTTACCAATGTCTACCACAGAGAAATATTCTTGTTGAGGTTTTAAGTCATTCAACAAGGTGTATGGATCCGGCACCATAGGTGCCCTTGGTATTAATGCGTCATTTACAGCTTGCAAATCCTGAACCATACGCCATTCTACATTGGCTTTTTTGGCTGGAAATAAAGGTGTATTATATGGAGAATTAGGGATTCTACTAGCACCCCTCCCTTAAGTAATGCTGCTATAATAGGTTTTATTCCTGCCTCTGCATCCTTTTTTAAGGGATACTATCTTTTTTGTGGTCTAAACGCTGATTTTGGTGTAATACTAACTGGACCTGCAGTACGGATAAGTCCTACATCTGATTTTCCTTCTGACCAGAGGGTCTCTGGTATATCTCGTAAGGCATTTTCTTCTTCCGTCAGTAGGAGTATCCATCAGCTGTCTCTGCGAGACTGCAGATGTACAGCTGGGTTAGCTTGAGTCACCCAGTTCAATTTCTGCACTTGTATTCCCTGTCTTGACAACTCCAGTTCTGTTTGTTTTTCCCATCTTGTAACTCTCTCCCCTAGGTCTGCCCACCGTATGTTTTTATTCTTGGTTAAGCTTATATGTGGGAGTCGATTGGATATATAAAGTGTCAAAAACTCCTAGGGTAGCGAACAGCTGGCTACACTATTTCCTTCTGAGTCCCAGTATAAGTTTCTTAGTACCAATCTGTTTGTACGATGCTTAAATAATTCTTTTTCATACTCATTATCAGGCCCTGGTGTGTTACAAAAATCCAGGGTGCAATGCAGCAGGTGCTGTTTATCAATGTCCTGGGAGGCAAACTTACTGATGGCTACGTTCAATCAGTTCTTTGGTCACAGTCCCTGGACCAGTTGTAACCAGGTCCTGACTGTACCAATAAAACGTTTCACTCCCTGATTGAACCATAAAGGTGTCAGTTCGTCGCTGCGCTTCCATGCCCTGCATAGTTGGAACCACCGTTATGCCAAACAACTGCATGAGATCCCTGCCCAAGAGATTTACTGGACATTTCGCAGAAACTACAATCTTACTTATTTGTGTTAATCCTGAAACAGGATCTGTTATAATGATATTGCGGGAGAGGGGCTCCAGGTATAGCTGCCCATTCGCTGCTTTGACCAATATGTAATCAGATGACTCTGAATTGTCTGGTAATTTGGAGGGGTGTATCAGGGTCCGTGATGCCCCTGAATCACACAAAAATTTAACCTTACTGCCTTCCACTAAAAGTGCAACTTCCGGTTTTGTATCTGCTAAATAGAGCTCCAGGCTCAATAAAGCTAAATCTAGTACTTCATCTTCTTCTGCACCATCATTGATTTCCTGTACTTCCTCTATTACCCTTTTCACATCCTCATTTGTCCTTTCTCTACTGGTCTCTTCTTGTGATTCCTGACTATCATATAGTCAGTCCTCAACTTCTTTATCTTCCGTTGCTGCTTTCTTATTTTTCTTGCAATCCCTTGCCAAATGTCCCTTTTTACCACATTTAAAACATTCTCCCCTTTTCTTGCATCCTTCAAAGTCTTCTGATCACTGATCAGACTGCTTACCTCCCTGTCTATTTTTCCTGCCCTTTTTCCCGGGGTGCACTACATAAACTTCTGCTCCGTCTTCTATGGAAAATACCTGAGCCTTCTTCTTCTTTTTGCTATTAAAATGCCTTTCAGCATGTCTAGCATATTCGAGTAGTGAATGTAATCTACTAGTTTGATAGTGAACCATGTGTTTTGTAATGAAACTGCTTATAGGTGTACTACTACCTTTTAGAAATGTATTCTTCAGCTGCTGTTCATATAGGGAATCTTGTTTTTGATCTTCAGGAACCTGCATTCCACAGTGATTGTTAAAACATTCTAACAGTCTAGCAAAATATTGGTCAACTGATTCACCCTCCTGCTGGACACATTGATTAATGCAAGTCCAGTCTGCTCTAGGTTTCCATTTCTCAGAGATGCAGTCTGTAAGTCCCTTCACTCTAGTGTCTAATTCTGCTCTGCTGTGTGGAAGGGGTTTTTGTGCAGCATCACGAGGATTCTAGTTGCCACAAATCACATACCAATCTGGTCCTACAATCTGTCAAACTACTTTTTCTATCTCTTCCCCATTTAAGTTATAGCTTAGCCTCATTCCTTGTAAATCTTCCAAAAATTTTCTGAAATTAAGTTTCGGATGGGGAATCCCTTCTGTAGCTTTCCGGATATCTTCCGGAGTTCAGGGTCGATACACTAAGATAGTTGGAGTCTGATCTTCCTGTCCTGCCTGAGGGTTCAGAACTTCTATAAGTGTGCATATTTCTTCTTCTACAGGTTGTGTATCCTTAACTACCTGCCATAATTCGGAGCCTTCTTCTTGATTATTTCCCTTCGTTCAGGACCTAGTTTCGATGGGATCTCTAACTTTAGCTAGTTTCAATTTTATAAAGTCTCTTTCTCTAGTGAGTGTAGGATATAACGGGGGTGGGTCAATCTGTCCGCTTGCTCCATACTCTGGCAGAGAAGGGGAAGGCGGAGGTGCCGATGCCACTACCAAGTTATTGTCTTCTTTATCTAAAAACATTGTTTTTGAGTTTTTGTTCTTTGGTCTCTGCAGTTTGCTTCCTCCAGCCACCTGTGTGCCTGGGGAATTCCTAACTGTCGTTTTTTAATTTGACCCTTAGAAATAGTTTTGAGTTGTTGATAAGTTTGATAAGTGAGGATTTTTCTAATTTTCCATCAAATTCATACTTGATAATCCATTTTGAAAAGTATTTAATATTGTCTGCGCGCTGTGACTGCATATATTTTGCATCTTCTGTTAACGGTGGATTTCCTGGTGTCTTCGTACAATTATTACCCATTTTTCCCTATTTTGTTTGCTACGTGGACTGTTCAGAAAAATATTACCTGATGCCTTCAGATTTTACGCGGTACCACGGATTTTGTTAAAGTCTCTTCAGAATGACTGTCTAAAGCCACTGATCTGTTTCACCTGATCTATGACAAGATTGTACCTTTTCTATCCCTGACTGTAAGAAAACACAATATGACAGAAACAATACACGTCCAGTCTCTGATCTTGAAACAGAAAAAGTAGATTCACCTTACCTGAGCCCACATGATTGATGGCTGATTCACGGAAATCCCGTCCTTCAGTCGCAGATCAGAAAGTGTCTGGCCTCTTTTGACGACAATTCAGTCGGAGGACTTTTCACATAAGAAAAAACGATTTGGTTTCTTCCCCGTACAGTTTCAGCCACCTGGCCATCTGATCCGAGGTGAAGTGAGGGATTCCGGCTCGAGGGGCCAATCTGTAAAGGAAAACACAAAGATCAATGCATGTAAGCTTCAGGTATGGCACCCTTTATTACTTGCAGCAAGGAGACAAAGCATGTAGGTACAAGGTTTGTCTGATTTTCCATGGTTCAGCATGCTATTCTTATATAGTTCTCTGCATGTACACAAGAAAATATTGTTAGGTTTAACTGCTGACATGGTCAGAAAAGAAGACATTGTTAGATTTACTGCTGACATGGTCAGAAAATTGCTGTCTTGCAAAACATGTTTGAGAAAAACAACCTGGCCTTGGGCTAATTTCAGCCCTCCTTTGTTTGTTACACTTCTTCAGCTGTTCAGTTCTTGATATGATACATTTGCCCAGGGTCAAGATACAACCCTGACCTCAATACACATTCTGCTGACCATGGTAGACTTCCAAGCGTCAATTGTTCTCTTATCAAGGTTTTCTGCAGCTGCACATATTTCACACAAAATAAGCAGAATAAACGTACTAATTTCTTTTTAACCCTAAATGCATCTAAGCTTGCACATTGCAGTTATACATTTTCTTAACACAGTACTAATAAAAGAAATTCAGCAAACATAGGTAAACAGAAATAACATTCAGTAATCCATCTTGTACGTGACTCACAATCCATTAAACAAGTCAGTAACTAACATCACTTTAGTAAACATTATAAAGACAAATTAGAAATAATTTCCTAGCTCTTTAAATTTTCTGATAAAGCAAAAAGTTAACAATAAGCTATCTTAACTAATAGTATAAAGCATTTCCATTTCCTTGCATGTATGCATTTCCACTTATACTGTAGTGTCAATAGCTGTCTTTGAAATCTGTACAATACTTCACTTTTTTAAATCATTCCTTTTTCAATTCAGGTTTTGTTTTGTCAAAACGGCAACAATATTTCAAGGGCACAATTAATATTTAGACTGATGTTTCAAATAAATAGCTTGTCAGTTGCCAATTGAGTTAGTTTAGAATGTATGGTTAGTGCAAATATAGCATGTTGCAAAAATAATATGTATTTTTTCAGGTGCTCTAGGGACTGTCATATGCAAGTGACATATATAATGTAGCATATATAGAGAAGATAGCCTATGGATTCAGGTTGTTAAAGTAAATTATGCTTATTAATCAGGCAGTTTCATTTAAATTCACAAGTAATTTGGGGACATTTCAGATGAGTTTCAAGGAATGTGTAGTCCAATGTGAGTAACTGAGTCCACTTTTCCTCATAAACATATGTCACAATTCATTAAACTAAGCAGAGTCTAACATCTGCCTAATAATCATTATAAAGACAAAGGATAGTAATTTCCTAGCTCTTCAAAATTTCTGATATCGCAAAATGTTGACAGTAAGCTATTTTAACTGGAAGACTAAAACATTTCATTATTTCCTTGTGAATATACATTTTTACTTTTACTGTAGTGTCAAGAACTGTCTGAAATCTATGCATTACTTCACTTCTTTCAAGTCATTCATTTTACAGATCACTTTATATTTTGTCAAAATGTCAATAGCATTTCAAGGGCACATTAAATATTTAAACTGATATTTTAAATGAATAGCTATCAGTTGCCAAGTGAGTGTGTACAGAGCATGTTGCAAAAAGTAATATGTATCTTTTCATATGCTCTAGAGACTGACAATTTCAAGTAACATATAAAATGTAACTTTTACAGTGCAGACAGCTTATGAAATCAGCATGTTAAAGTGAGCATTACTTTTTAATCAAGCAGATACATTTCAGTGCACATGTATTTTGGGAACATTTCAGTTGTGTTTCCAGGAATATGTAATCCTATGAGGATAAATCATAAACTTTATACAAATAGTCCTATTATGTATTTATTTTACCTTGCTTAGGTTGTTTTTCTTTTTAATAACTAAACAACATTACTTTTTCTTATTATTTGTAATCTGTGAGGCTAAATGCACTTTGCAGATTCACAGTGACCTTAGAAACTGCAGCAATTGTTTATTGTTGCTATGGCAACACAAATAGAATGCGAAGAAAGCTTCACTTCTCTTAACCAACAGCACATTTTTCCCTCCTTTTTTTATGTATTTGTTAACACTGAAATGAAATAATTCAAAGGACATATGTACATGAATGGAACATTTCAGAGTTAATCACAAACATGTCCCCAATACCAATAAGCATAACAGTGACTATCATTAATCTAATAAATATTGTAATAACAATTAATTAAGTTCACTATTCCAATTAGTCTACCTTAAAACTAGATTATTTTAGACTAGTATTTATCTATGTATAGATAGATAGTGAGTTATTAAATATATACAGACTATATTAGTATAGTAAATAGGAGAGAATTTAGAAAGTGAGACAAGATGCAGTTAAAATAAATAATGAGAAAAGAGAGAAGAGAGAAAGAAAAGAGAAAATTAAGAGAGAATACAAATATACTATGTATGTTGATTTACAGTATAAATATGTTATGTGCTATATAACCCTCCTTCTGTGAAAGAAAAGTACCCTGTTTTACATACCTGAGGTAATGTGAAAACTCTCATGTGTCATCTATTTTTAAAAAATATAGATAATGATTTCAATAGTTAGTTACCTTTGCTTTAAAATTCCAAGCAGTAAAATTGCTCCTTTAAAGTAATGTTAAAACAATTCATATCATAGCAAATGCTTTGAGAGATTTGGCTGTAACAGTATCAGTCTTTTGCTTCTTCTGTTTGACATCTATCCAGACATTTGTTTCTTTTGTTCTCTTGAGAGAAGGTGACATCCAATCCATATCTTATGGTAAAGTAATCACATTATTAGTTTTAATAAATGAAGATGCTTCCTCTAATTCAATAAAAGTCCTCATCTCGTTGGCATACAGTATTCTTATCTTAACTGGATATGCAAGTTGTGCCTTGATGTTATTTTGTTTCAGAAACTTTATCATTGGCCACACTTTTTTCCTTTGTTCTATTATTCTAGATGAATAGTCGTTATCAAATCTTAACAGGCTCTGTTTATATTTTAGAGGTGCTTTCCTCCAAGCAGATCTTAAAATCAGTTCCTTGTCCAAGTATGAAAGAAAATGATAATTATTGACCTAGGAGGAGAGTTTGAGTTAGTGCAGGGTTCCCAAGAGCTCTGTGTGCCCTTTCAGTGCCAAAGACAGTCCTTCTTTTCAATTTAAAAAGTCAGGGATCCAGCTTGATAAAAAGGAAATAATATCCTCACCTGATGTGTTTTCAGGTAATCTGAAAATCCCAATGTTATTTCTCCTTTCCCTATTTTCCAAGTCATCTTCTTTGTTAACCAATGAAGTGTTTTGTTTAAGAAGCAGTTCTTTCTGTGTTTCCTTTTCCTTAAGTCTACTTTCTAAGTCATTTAGAGAAACCTCTATCCCTGTTATCCTTGTCTGGTGTTGTTGTAGCATTTCCTTGAGGGTGTCAGCCTGTTTTTGACTGCTTGTTTTAATATTTTCTAGGTCCTCTTTAAAATCATCCATCTTCAAAGACAACTCCTGCAGGGTAGATGCCATCTGTTGTAGTTCCTTCTTTAAGGCAGCACCCTGGTGAGAATTATTTGAGTTGCTCATTTTAACAAGTGAATATATCTCCAAACCTTTTGACAGGAAATTATTTGTAAAACTTCACGAACATTTCTAATTATGTAAATTAGTCCATTATCTATAAGATTTTATACTCTGAAGAAAAAAAAAGAATATTTTTCCTGTCTTATTTAACTAGTTATATGGAGCTGTAAAATACAGCTGCTTTCAGTTAGCCATTCAGGCTCCGACCTCCCTCCCCCCCCAGAATTCACTTTTTTGTGTTGAAATTATGTTTTAATTTTGTATTAGGTCTGAGATTTCTGAAACAAAGTTTCCTTGCTAATGAGCAGTGCCATTAGAAAAATCTGCATCGTCATTTTTTGAGCAGAGTATACATATTGGTGCAGAAGCTTTCACCAAAGTGGCTGTTTATCATGGGTGAAAACACCAGTGCAGTTTTTTTTACCATATCATCGCAGTACAAGGATCAGAGCATATGCCCCTTCCCCACTGTAGTGCAGTCTCAGAAATATATATACTTAGCAGGGGGGTGAACTCCCTTCAAAAATAGTGTGTTTATGTTCATATTTTGAGGACTGATATTTATATTTTCAATGGGAACCAGTCGCTCATTATAGGATCGATAACATATACATGTATATGTGTGTGTGTGTGTGTGTGTGTGTGTGTGTGTGTGTGTGTGTGTGTGTATGTGTATGTGCATGGTTGCATTAGATACAGTTTTGACTAAAATGATATATCCTGCTGATGTATTTAAGTAAAGTTACAGAATAAGGACAATGCATTAATTAAGTGTAAAAGTATTGTGCAGAAAGAGTCCTAGTCAATTAGTAATGAGTGATTTATTCTAACTTTCATTTCATCATTCTTTCATCATTCTTGGCAATGTATTAAAGCTCTTGAAACAATAATTCCTATTTAAAATGGTCAGTGACATTAAATTGGCACAGAGAGTCAAACACTAAAACTCTGAAAAAAGAAGAAAATGTCCCCATCCAGTAGCTTAAAAGAGGCAATGACCACAAAATATTGCTTTGCATGTAAGGAAGGATTTCTGACCTATAAATATTTTATTCTAAAATGATGTTAATTTAAAAATAAGAAAAATTGAGATAGCTTGGCTGTTTGAGACAGTGAATATGATCTCAGGAGTCCAAGGTATTGATTTCATATGTTTTAAGTGTCCTAATTGAACGGTCACAAAACAAAGAAATGCATATTAAATATGCAGGACAGACTATTTACATTTTAATTATCACTTCCAACTAAATTGAAGTAAGGACACCATCATAATGTTTAAAGTGCAAGAAAACTGTCATGTACTATGTTTTTTTACACTTGCCCAGTTAAATGAAATACAACTTATAAATGAACAAATGAATGAATTGTAATTGTCTGGGGGAGGGGGCAATAATTCATTGCTTGATTTGTATGTTTTTAGAAAACATGTCAGTAATTATTGTAATTAATAAATTTACACAATGTTTTCTTCAGGGTGGAAGAAGAGGATAACTACTTTTTCCAGAGTTTAAACAGTGAAAAAACAATTTTGTTGCAGAGCAGACACATTTGTCATTAGTTTGCATTGTTGCAAATTGTGTTTAACTGCTGAATGATAAACAAAGAGCAGGTTCCTGTAATATACATTTAATTTACAATGCATTCACCATAATTTTAACTGGAAAGAAAGTGCAGTTAGTGCTGGTGTGACATATCTGATTCAGTCAGGAACGCAAGCAAAGATTGTCCCAAAAATAAGGTATCAACATCCCCTATCAGTTTTCCCAAAAAAAGTTGCAATGTAGGCTCACAACACTTGTTTCTCCTGCTGGATTCCCACTGATGTGCCTTCTGTTTGGAGTCTGCACAACCTCTCTTTGTCTAATTGTGTAGCATCACATGCACCAGTTTCCCATACACCATAAAGGCATGCTGGATGGCAAACCACTTCCACCTTTGCAGAACGATAACTCTTGCATTCTTCCATTTGTTATGCAGAAAGCCATTTTGGAGGTTAAGGTTGCACAATTATCTTTGACAGACCACCAGCATATGAATTTTTAGGCTAACAAAGGAAATCTCACCACTGAAAACAAAATGAGCTGTAAATGTTCAATTTAAATCGAGACACCTTAAGCTTCTTATACCTGAAAATCAGTTATATTACATATAAAAAAAAATCTCCATATATAAACTATAAAATGTCAAAATTAAAGACTGAAAAATAATTAAATAATTCCATAGGTTAGTTTACAAAAATATAGCATTTTAGGGGCCTTTTAAATCTGGCCAACATTAGGGATTACATAGGATCATAGGATCATATAATCATAGGAGGTTTCTAGGCTATTGACCAGGAAGTCATTTCAAGCCTAGCCGTTTCATCCCAATGTAATACCAAAGATATTCTAGTCAATACCCAGGACTGTATATAATAATGACTGCCCATACCCAGGAGGGTTGTGGGCACTATCCCCAGTATGAATTTACGGTGCCTCATCCACTCATCCAGGTTCCTTTTGAACAGTGTCATCATCCACTCAACAGAAAACACCAGAGATAAAGGACTTGACAATAAAAACAACAAATGCCTGATATATTTAACTATGACAGGAGGGTTTTAAGGGACAAGGAGCTATTTGAGACATGGGGTTTAGCCACCACAAGAAGTTTAAAAATAACATGTAGCTAGATATGTAACCATAAAAGACAATGCAGAACTGGAGAAATATGTCAGCATCTTGAAATATCTGTAAGTTACTATGCATACATTTCTGCACTAGATGCAGCGTATCAAGTTCTGTGTCAAGAAACCTGAGTATAGTGACTTAAATACTTCAAATGGCATAAGACCAGGACATGCAGTACCACAGGAAAGTCCTGTAAAGGGAACAAATGATTGATGAAGGCAATATTCATTAAATGGGATCAAGAATATCTGATATTAAGAAGACTAATGGTCCACTAATGTCAATCTACCATCAATAACATAACAACAATTTCTCACTTAAACAACAAATTGTCCTGAGAGAAGGCGAGGTAAATTTGCATATCACTTGCAAAGCAGTAACTCCAGAACATATTAAACCTAATGAGTTCACTCAGTGAATATTAAAGGAGATAAAATCAATTTCTATGGGACCCTGAAAATTACTTCATAACTTACTTGACTATTTACAAGAGAAACAATCCAGTATACATCACATGGGTAGGTAGGTAGGTACGTAGGCAAGAGAAAAAAATAATCTGGGACTTTGCATTACATAGAAAAATAGACTGACATTGATTATAAAGTATTTACTCCTGAAAAAATGAATCAAGCTGCACGTAATATTTTATTTATCAACAATCTCAGTACCCATGCAATTTTGTCAACTTGTTTTCACCCAAGTAGGCAGCATACTCCAAATTAATATCCTCCTAATTCATCACTCAAACCAGCCACCAAGCTTTATCAATACTTTCCTAATATTGCAGTCTCAGATGCAACTACTCCCATAATCAGCACCGCTGCCCATAATTGTGCAATGCAATCAGGTACCCAGAAAACACAAGTTCTTTTTTTTATATATTAATGTCAATCTCCACTGTCCAAAATAAGTGTCCCTGCTGTTTTTAGATGATGAAGCAACCCTGTCTGGACACTTTTTTGCCCTGCTCCTTGTGATCATCAAACCTCTTCCAGCTGCAGTAGTTCCATAATCAAAGCCACTATATGAGTTGATTGGTGGTGTTTTTTTTTTTTTTCTTTATGTCCCTAGCCCCTTCCCCAAGTATTGAACATATGGCTAATGTCACCACAGTGACCAGTGAAAATCTCTGCCCATTCACCAGAGTTCTTGGGGGAAAGATATCTTTGAAAAAATAAATGACTATATTACAAAATCTGATATGCTCAGTGGTGCCATGGCCATTTACTCATTTGCTGATCACATATTCTCTAATATCTTACATGCTACAAGGCAAAATAACCAATATTATTTGTCTAGACTTAAAGAAATGTATTTGACACTGTAAATCATTCCTTAGTATAGGACAAACTTGTTGATAAAGGCTGGTCTTCTGATGTCTATAATGGTTGATAGCAAGATTTTCAACTGCACCTTCACCCTTCTCAACCCTAATAGATGTTCTGTTACATTATTTACCAAAAAGATATACTACAAGGGTCTGTGCTTGACTCTTTACTGTTTTTAATTTTCAATACATGATCTGAGCTGGGAATTCCTTAATATCTACTGCATACTATATGTTGATGATGTATAATACTAACAAATGCTAATAATGGTCTTCTTTGTCCCTACTAGTAATCTACAAAATGACTTCTCATCTGTCTAGAACTGGTTTCAAAACAATAAACTCATGGTCAGTACTCCAAAAACCCTCATAGTATCATAGGAAGTTACTAGACTATTGGCTCTGAGGCCCTTATAAGCCTAGCCAAGAGTTTAGCCCCTGCATAGACAAATCAGCACCCGATGCACCTGTCCAGCAGGGACAATGGTGGATTCACAGGGATGTGTTTTCCATTTCCCATCCAGTTATCCAGGTTGCTATTAAAAAGGGGTAAAGAAGTGATTCAAATTCAAAATAAACACTTTAAATCCATTAACAAATTATATCCAAACTTCTACTACAATAATAAAAAAACAAAAGTTAAGCTTAAATAACCACATACACTCAAAACAGGCTAAATGAAAATGTTGAATTTATTACTTTTCTATACAATGTTGAGGCAGGTCAAGCAACTTAGTATATCAGAACAGTTCTCATCTGATTCTAAAAATACTCTCCTCTGGATTACTCTGATTATTTAAGTTATTAACAATTATAGCAATGCGCCCAAACTTAAACTTTTACCTATTATTGAAAATAAATTCAAATGTTCACCTCAAACTTTGTCTTGAAGTAGAGAGGGAGTCTATTCCACAGAAGGGGGAGTCTCTGGGATACAAATCTGTCCTGCCTACAAATCCTATTGATGTCACAGACCAGGTTGAGGCCACTATTGTGGGTTACTCGAGTGGAGCTTGACTTGCAGATATGCAGTACTTCTATCAAGGTGGGGTCCCAGATCGCCTTGTATGCCAGACAGAGGTCACCTCTGAGGAGTCTGCATGAAACAACGTAGAGGGATAGGGCTTTTA
>NC_056749.1:818944925-819062425 GCF_019279795.1 Protopterus annectens | reverse complement strand
GGTTGGCTATGCCTAATTCTATAAAGCAATTTATTTGCATGTACCTCTCAACCTGTTAATGCAGTAAATCTGAGCAAGGCCAAATATATTGGGGGCACATATAAACAGTACTAAAAATTGCTCTTGTATAAATTGAGACAGTTGATAGAACAGCTCTTACTTTAACATGCATTTTTCTGAAGGTTATGAAGTCTGAATCTCAGTGTATCATTATTTAGTGACTTAATTCCTAAATGATTTGCCAGAAAACTACAAATTTTATGAAGAACAAACCAAAAATAAGAAGCAAAAATCTATTCATTCTTTGAAAATCTGGACAGTTGGGAGGTATAGTTCAGCTGGGCCTGTCTGAGTTTGCTGCCCTTCCCCCCCTGACAAAATCATGGCTGAATGGAGCCTCTGCAGCCATTCCAATGAACCATTACTTGGCTATTTCACTCCATTTACCATAAACACTAATGTGCATACTGCTTTACTTCTATGATGAGTTGGACTTCATTTGAAAGTTTTATTTTGTATTTTACAGCACAAACACTAAGTCATCTGCTAAACAAAGCAATGCAGTCTCACAATGAAAACTTAGCATTAAAACTTCTCTGCCCTTGAAACTCACATTCATTGAAACAGCATTGAAACCCACATTCAAAGAAAATACATTTTGCCAGTGGCAGATAAAGATTAATTTTGGGCTGTTTTCAAATCATAGGCCCCTTGCATATGAAACATACATGTGCTCTTTGATATACCTTCCTCATTGTACTAAAATTATATTCCTTGTACAATACAGTACAGTTGTTAGAGGGTGTTTTAAATTTGTTTTGAACGTTTTTCCAGTAAGCAATGAAACAAAACATATGCACCCATAATGGCAAAACTGCCCAGTTCAGAACATTTATCATAAAAAAGTCTACTCAGACTTCCACAGTCCACCATTATTAGTAAATATACACAATTCTACAGTCTACCATTATTAGTAAATATGCACAATTCTACAGTCCACCATTATCAGTAAATATGCACAATTCTAAAGTCCACCTTTATCAGTAAATATGCACAATTCTACAGTCCATTATCAGTAAATATGCACAATCTCTGAAGTAAAAGTCATCTAAATAATTCCACATTAAAGAAATCTGTAACTAATGAAGAGGTTGCTGCTAGCAATCACCTTTATATTTCATGGTTTCATCAAAAAATAAAGTGTCTGTTGCCCCTCAGGAATAAATTGCCTATATTACATTAAAATATGATAAGCTAGTAATAATATTGCAAGAGGAAATGGATGGCAAACTGATAACAGACTCATAGTTAGTATCTTCACCAAGGAGAACATTCTCAGTACGGTAGCATCCACCCCTTGTGGGAGTAGAACCCACAGCCTTCTGCATCAAAAGCAAGTACACAACCTGTTGTGCTATTAACAAGGCAAAACACAAAACTTCTGTTCCCCTGCAGCTCTCAGCTCCTTGTAAAATCTACTCGATACTCAACTGCATCTCAACTTCGCAGCACAAGAAAACTGGAAAAAGCCAAAATGTATGGGGGGGGCGGGTCTCAAAAGCCCAAAAACCAGGGACACATTAAACATTGCTTGTATAATCTTGGAAAGTTGCTAGAATAAAATGCTGTGTTACCACCATACATTTTACTGCCAAGGTCCCTGAGCAAAACAGTCAGAGTAACATACCACTACGCCACATCAGCTGCTTTGTAAAAGAGAGGAAGACTGAAACTTAAATGGCTATCATTTAGTGAATTCAGTTCTCACCATAGCTGTCAATCTCTTAGTACAAAACACCTGGACAAACCCAGTAATGAGGGAAATACAGCCCTCAAACATATTCAGTGAATTCAGTTCTTGCCATAGCTGTCAACCTTAGCACAAAAACCTGGACAAAGCCAATAATGGGGGAATACAGTCCCAAAAATAGGGACAAATTTCAAATATTCATCTTATAAACTTAGAAAATTGCTAGAAAAAAAGGTTGTGTTACTATGTATTCTGAAGAACATGAAGTCTGAAATTCAAATGCCTGTCAATTTTACTGCTGACAGAACAAAAACAATTTTCAGCAGAGACCCAGGGATTAATACTGCAGACACATCTTTGTAAAATGACAGGGCACCAGAGCAAATCCACACAAACACAGGGAGGAGATGCAGACTACACACAGAAGGCACCCCAGCCAAGAATCAAACCAGAAAACCTATAGCTGTGAGGCAACAATACTACCCCTGCACCATCAAATATGCAAGGAATTAAACATTCAGAAACCTGAAGTCTGAATTTCAAATGCCTGTCAATTTTATTTAACATTTGTTAATCAGGACAGTCTGACTTGGAACAAAAAAAAACAATTCTCAGCAGAGGCCCAGGAAGAAATAATGCAGACATGTCTTTGTAACATGGGAGGACACAAAAGCAAACCCACACAAACACAGGGAGAAGATACAGACCCCCCCCCACAAAGAAGGCACCCCAGCCAAGAACCAAACCCAAGAACCTATAGCTGTGAGGCATCAATGCTACCACTGCACCATCAAATTTCAAGCATTGCAATATTTAAAAAACACAGATATTATGAGCAATAGATCAGATCAAATATGAGGCAAAAATCTACAATTTATTTACAAATGGTGGTGGGTAGGGAATTCAGGTCTTTAACACCTGCATACAAGGTACAGGGTTCAAGCCTGAGATATTCCCTACCACACCACCATGAGTCTAATCACCAGTACATCCCACCTGAGGCATTTACACACACACACACACACACACACACACACACACACACACACACCTGGTCCTGTAGTAAATCCAAATCCCTGTCCGTAAAACCACACACACACTCCACTTACCTGGTCCTGTAGTAAATCCCTGTCCGCAAAACCACCAACATGACTGCAGCCACCATACATCCAGTAAGTAAATCCCATGCAAATCCGACCCTGCCCGTCGTGAACTCCAATCCAATCCAGATCCTTACCCTGTCCGTCGCGAGATCTTCCTCTGCAGCAAACTCCAATCTGATCCTTCCCCTGACTGCCGATGTTGCAGTCTGACCCTGACGCGTTTCCCCAGTGAGTTCCCAGGCAGTCTATGCAGTTTAAAACTGCATAGACTTGTGGGAGAGCTCCTGTCCATGATTCTCAATCAGGACTGCCGTGCGCATGCTCCATGCACTAGACTGTCTCAGCAGCAGTGCGCATGTGCAAAGTCTGCAAAATTTAAAATTTTTTTGTTTTATTTTTTATTTTATCAGTACTTTGAGGTTGAGGGGGCTGCAGTCCGGCAGTCCGATAGCACGGGCCGCCCCTGGTGAAACCATCATAGACCTTTTATCAATCTCAACTTCATGATTTTTTTACATGTTTGCTAAAATAATTTAATTAATTTCAAATGAGATTATTGCTAAATATCACTCAGATTTTATGGAATCAAAGCAGACATGAAATTATAATAGTGTCTTGGAATTAATCCTATATCATCCTGCATGAGTAGCTAATCTACACTGAGTATTAAACTGGAAACAGATAAAGAGTTTGATTAAAGTTTATGGTCCATTTTTATTTGAAGTTTTAAATACATTTTAATTTCCAAAAGCTATATTCAAGCCATAAAACTTTGATTTAGTTCCGTTCTACTTTTACTGCAATCTTATCTAAGACGTTGCCACATATAAAAATGTCAACATGTACTGGACATGTTAATCTCTGTCATAATATCTCTTTTTCTCTTTCTTTATGTTTTGGCTAAAATACCACATAATCTTTTAATATCAGAGATATAAATGTGCATCTCATATGTTTGTATCATTGCATCTGCTTATGATATTCTCATCTATTTTCAATACCCAGGTAAGTCTGTTCACCAGCTGTATCAATAATATACCTCATTTCCCTCTTAGTTTTAAAATGAGATACTTAAAAACTCTCCCATCTCAATCAGCATCATCATATCACTGAATGAACTCCAATACCAAGGGGTTAAACATAAAACAGATAAATGTTCACTCATTTGAGAGAATCTTAACATGGTCTTTAGAAGAACTAAGATAGATTAACAATACTAGAATAAGTTAAAATTCACTCTACTTGCAAGGGTATCCATTGATATAATTACTACTTTTCCTTGGGTATTCTGTTTTTGCAATAACTCTATTTCACAAATTCAAAATAAACACTTTAAATCCATTAATAAATTATATCCAAACTTCTACTACAATAATAAAAAACAAAAGTTAAGTTTAAATAACCACATACACTCAAAACAGAAAGGCTAAATGAAAATGTTGAATTTATTACTTTTCTATACAATGTTGAGGCAGTTCAAGCAACTTAGTATATCAGAACAGTTCTCATCTGATTCTAAAAATACTCTCCTCTGGATTACTCTGGTTATTTAAGTTATTAACAATTATAGCAATGTGCCCAAACTTAAACTTTTACCTTTTATTGAAAAAAAATTCAAATGTTCTCCTCAAACTTTGCCCATTTATTAAACTTTATGAAAAAATTAGGATTACTTAAGCAATGTTTATTGTTCAAACATCTGAAAGACAATCCAGGTATTGCTGTATGCAGTGAACTCTAATGTTTGATGGGTTCCATTGTTAAAAGATCAATGTGTATAACATCAGGTGATATTCATAATCACTATTAGAGGTGATAATGGATGATAACCTTACATTTGAATTGCATATACAAAATTGCATAAGAGAAATTGGGGGTGCTTTACAGACCAAAAACTTTCTCACCTATGGGACTAAAACTACCTTTACTCTACTACTTTTCTCCTCTCCACACTTCTTTATGGTAATCCTATCTTTACTAACCTCCAGGCTTTACAAAAATTAAAACATGAGTAATGTTATAACAAAGTTGCAGCAATTACCCCTTTCAGAACCTCCCACTGTATAGCACAAAAAGACCTAAATTGGTTAGAACTGCATCATCAACTAACATATACACAGCCTCTTACCACCTATAAAATTATCCAGTATCCATCTGCCTGTCCATCACCGAAAAATATTCTACACCGCTATGTTTGTAGTCAGCCATTGTGATCCAGTGACCAAAAACTCCTGTCTGACTAGAAACCTATAAAATCTGTTGGGCACTGACATGGGTGCAGTCTGTCACACTGAGCACTCTCCTTCCCAGCTTTTAAAAACACTCAATCAAAAGACTTTGTAGCTAAAATCTGGGTCTGTTCTTGCTCAAAACAAGGCTAAACTATACCCCTTAATGTGAACAAGTATATTTTCATTCCTTATACTTCCTTACTCTCCCTTCTTTACATACTTCCTTACCTCTCTTGAATTCTCTTCCCTAACTTTCTCTCTAAATATACCATAAGCCTATTTTCTCCTCACTCCATATTGTAATTCCTGTTTGTATTAGATTAACCTATCTTTAATTTCTCTATAAACTGCCTAAAATGTCTCTAAATATTAAATGAATATTGCATAACTTGTATCAATTCTTAACCAATGTTTGTGTATTATGTCTAATATATTACAATTATTTAAACTGCAGATGATTTTTGTTGAACATGTAAAATTATTGTTCTTATAGTGTTTTGTAATAATTTGGAGCTTTTCTTCCTGGGCCTCCACTAAAAATGGGCCCCTATCCCCACTGACTTTCCCAGTAGTTAAATGTCAGTAATTAAATATAAATAAATTATGTGAACATGTAAAGGCTATCTAAGCTGTTCACACATTTCTGCAGAAAAGATATGATTCCTAGAGGCTATTTACACTAAAGTATGATGGTAATGGATGAACTTAAACAAATGAAGTAATAATGAGGTGTAAATGATAAATTATATACATCCGTGTATGCTAATAAGTTCTTTAACTACCTCTTTGCAATTTATAATCATAATATGACAAGTTTCCTTGCCAGCTGCAAATTCTTTATAAAAGGTGAAATTGCACATTTTCAATGTACTTTTCAATTTGCGAATATGCTTTCTGCTTTCTATAGCCTTGCTATTTCCCACTGTGAGATGCTTGTCTTAGTCAAGCTAAATTGCATACACCCAGTGATACTTGGCAACTAAGAAGGTGGAGTTATAGACAAAGAATTACTCATTACAATTTTCATAGGTTCATAGGTTCATAGGTTGGTACTAGGCTGTTAGCCCTAGGGCCTATACAAGCCTAGCCATAACAATTCCCTGGCTATTTCTTCCCACACTATTTACTTCCCTGAACCCCTGTCTAGCAGGGCAACTGACGTGATCCCTGGGGTGAATTTCCTTTCTCCCATCCAATTGTCAAGGTTCCTTTTGAAGAGGGCCAAAGAGGCACTCTGCTTGACATGTATGGGCAATCTATTCCAGAGTCTGGGGAGTCTCTGGGTCTGGAACCTATCCCTCCAGCACGTTTTGTTTATTGTGATGACAAGGTTTAGATCCCTGGAGCGTGTGGCTCTGAGGGATTGGGATTTCTTTAAGTGTAGCATGTCCAACAGCTCTGGGTTTGACATGGCCTTGTATGTTAAGCAGAGATCACCTCTGAGTAGACGATATGTGACAGAGTATAGCTGGAGTTTTTTAAGGCGATCACCGTAGGGCATCTGCTTTAGGACTGTGATTCTTTTAGTGAGGTATTTCTGCGGCCTTTCCATTTGTTGTAGATGTCTTGAGAGGTACATACCAAATGGGGCATTGTATTCTATACTGTGTCTAATGAGGGATGAGTACAGTGGGACAATGACCTCCTTTTTAATGGATGAAAAGCCCTTAGTGATGAGGTGTGCCACATAGAAGGATTTCCTGACTGTTGTGGCGATGTGGTTATCAAAGGTGAGACCACTGTCTACCTGTCTCCCTAAGTCTCTTATCACACTTTCAGTGTTTAGTGTACTGCCACCTATATGGTAATTCACAGGTGCATGTTTTTTTCTCAAAGGTGATAACTATAAATTTCTTGGCATTGAGCTTGAGCCCATGGCTCTGGCACCAAGCATCTGTTTCTGTAAGGCCCTTTTGTAGACTATCCACATCATTTGTGGATTCAATAATGGCTCCCAGTTTGCAGTCATCTGCAAACTTTGTTAGCCAGAGTCCCTTAGTGTTGGCTTGTACTTCAGAAAAGTAGATGCCAAACAAGAGTGGTCCCAGGACTGAACCCTGAGGTACTCCACTTGTCACTTGTCTAGAGCTGGATTTGGAGTCAGCTACTTTTACAGTGTGGGTTCTATCAGTAAGCCAGTTAGCAACCCATTGGGTGATGTAGGGATTAATGCCCAGCTTAGTAAGTATATCTATGATTCCAGAGTGGGGGGATGGTGTCAAAGGTCTTGGCAAGATCTAGATACGCTGTGTGGACCACCTTACCCTTGTCCATGGCTCTGGAGACTGATTCGAAGAAGTCAATCAGATTCAGAAGACAAGATTGGCCCTTCAGTGTTTGAAGGTTGCCAATGTCTTTGTTTATAATTTCCATGATAATACGCTCCATGGCCTTGCAGATAAGGCTCGTCAGACTGATGGAACGGTAGTTTCCGGGATCCAAGGTGGATCCCCCCTTGTGGAGTGGGATAACTGTAGCTCTCTGCCACTCAGTGGGCACGAGGCTATGATTAAACATGACACTTAGGTGATGTGCCAGTTGATATTGTAGTTCATGCAGTACACAGTCTGGGATGTCATCTGGTCCCATGGATGCTGTATTCCTAGCTTTGGAGAGTGTGTTTTTTTACCTGTGTGGCCATTATTACCAGAATTTGGCAATCTTCCGGTATTGAGATGGGCCGTTTAGGGGGTGAGAGGGGGGTGAAGTTGGCACTGAATCGATTTCTCAGGATATTGGCAATATCCTTGGGATCAGTATATTTAATGCCATTCTGTTTTAGCTCAGAACAGATCTGAGCATTGCCATTTAGATTCTTGACATAGTTATAGAATGCCTTTTGGTTGTCTTTGGAATCTTTGGCAATTTTATTTTCGTAACTAGCTTTGGAGCATTTTATGAGGGATCTCAGTTTCTTACTGAGGCTGGTAAGGGAGTTTTTTTGCATCCTGGGATTTTCCTCTTTTCTGCAACAGTTTCTTCCTTTTGTTGTAAAGTTTATTTATGGCAGGGGGCCACCAAATTGGCTTCCTTTTTTTGGATGAGAGCATCTTGGTTCTATTTGGGATGGCACGATTCATGCATGAGTGGATGTGCTCGTACAGTGCCTTAGTGTAGGATTCAACAGTTGAACTTTCAGTTCCCATCTGCATGGGTGTCATGAAGTTTGTCACTTCTGACTTGAGTAGCATGAAGTTGGCTTTGGAGAAGTTTTTTATGGAGGTTTCCTTACTGGGGGGGTGGGGGTGGGATGTGGATGTTAAGGGTGATTAGCTTATGGTCAGACCTGACTAATGAGGGGTTGACCATAGGTGTGGAGCAAGGATTTCCCATGTTGGTAATGACCAGGTCTAGGATATTGGAGCCCCTGGTGGGACTATGGATTAGTTGATCCAGGGCGTTGGAATTTATGAATTCCAAGAAACGTTGGGCAAAGGTGTTGGTACATGAGTAGTTTTCCCAGTTAATGACAGGGTAGCTAAAATCACCCAGTATTAGGGTGTTTGGTTCTATCTTAATATTTTCCAGTATGTTTAGAAAGGTGTAGTGAGAATCTTGGAGTATGTTGGGGGATTTGTAGCAAGCTACAATTTGGATTGCAGTCTTACCTAGTGTTAGTTGCACCTGGAGAATTTCAGACGTATTGTGTTGGGCAACTAGCCTGGTGGTGTGAATATCCTTGGTGAATATTGACACTCCTCCACCTTTAGTGTTTTGATCCTGGTTTGGTGGCCAAAAAGTGTGGTAAGAGTTGCAGCCTGGTATTGCAGGGGTGCTCTCTGGAGCCTTGAACCAGATCTCAGTTACTGCACAGATATCTATGTTCTCCATTTTTAGGAGTGCCTCGAGAGAGTGCATTTTGAGGTTTAGACTTCTAGCATTGAGTAGCATTACCTTCAGATTTTGCATGTTGATTTGATAATCAGTAAATCTTTGACACGCTCAGACTGGAAAGGGATATTGTAAGAGCTGAGTGAGTATATATGGCCCCCCCACAGGCACTCATGGGAAGTGTGACTTTCCTTTTTCTGTGGACAATTAAGCATGTGTACACCTCACTATATTTGCTATGGAGACATTCATGGGACATGTTAGGACATGTTGGATTTCCAACCAATGAAAAGATAACCTCAGGATCAAGCGGTTACCAGCTATATGTTGTCAAACAATAATATTTTATGTTTTCAACCTTATAAAATACCATTTTATATAAATTCCTATATTGAACTGATAAACAGAACCTTCCAAAGGGCAAACTGGTGTGACTCAAAAACAAACAAAATACTGGCCAAAAATAGTAAAAGCAGTACCAGAGACAAAACATGTACTATAATAAAAACACTGTTTAATAAAACAAAATAAAATAAAAGGTAAGCGCTTACACACACAATGTGCTTCATCAGACATCCATTCCATCAAGAAGCACATTTAAATACTTGTGTTAGTGTATCATTGATCAACCAGAACAACATAATCATTACCTATGCAAATCTCTAGACTTAAGCACTGCTATTAAAGACAACTTGTCATTGAGGCCCGGCTTTTTATCTGCCTGTAGCCTCACTAGCCAATGTAGCGCCCTTTCCTCAGTAAAATTCTTAAGATCCCCCCCACATGGTCCCTTGTGCACTATTAGTATAATTTTATAAACAAACTCATGTGATAAGCCATGCTCCAAAATATGCCTAGCCAAAGCATTACTATCATCACATCTCTCTATACTATATGAGTGTTCACGTATCCTTTCATAGAAAGGGCAATTTGTTTTTCCTATATAAAAACTTTCGCACACCTTACATGTGGCAAAATAAACTAAATTAGGGGTTTTACAACTGGCCTGTACTTTGAATGAATATTTCTACTCAGATATTGGATGTACAAATATATTAGAATGATCTATATAAGAACTGAACTTACACCTGCCACAAAGTACAGTTGTGCACACTTACCATAAATGTAGATGTTCAAGTGTATTCACTGTTGCAGTCATCACATTTGGGTTATCTGCTTGCAGTAGGCCACAGTCGGCCTGATTAACAAAGTCTTGGGTCCTGCATCTGCTGCTGTCTCATCATTCATGACATCAGATATTCAGAGGTATAAAGCATGCAGCCGATGCCATTTTATCAGTTTTTCTTGCCCCAGATGTCAGATACTCCCATAATGGGAAGCAATCATATACAAGGTTACCCCTCCAACAAAAAGCAAATACACCAGAAAGCTTTAAGCACAGTAAACAAGAATAGAGATATAGACAATAGAAGTCAGGGAGCTGGAGGGAGGGTAACCAGGACTGCAACAGTGAATACACTTGAACATCTACATTTATGGTAAGTGTACACAACTGTACTATGTTCTTCATGTTTCACTGTTGCAGTCATCACATTTGGGTAGATTTCCAAAGCTAAGGATGGGAAGAGGCAATTAGATAGCATTAGGACCAGCTATAAGGCCCTGCAGGATTGTAGTGGCAAGGCCAGCTCTGGATTTAGAAAAAAACAATTGGCAAGTGGTAATGCTTGGCGAAGGTATGTACAGAACTCCAGGTAGTAGCTTCTAGGATGTCTCTGGTAGGGACACCTCTGAGAAAGGCTGTAGAGGTAGATACAGCCCTGGTTGAATGTGGTCTTATCCCCTGTGGAGTAGGTTTTCCATGGTGCTTATAGCAGAAATGACTGCAAAGGCCAATCCACTTAGAAATGGTTTGCTTTAAAATAGCTTTCCCCTCTGCACCTGCAGCAAATGCAACCAGCAGCTGTTCAGATTTCCTGAGAGGTTTAGTCCTGTCCAAGTAAAATCTAAATTGTCTGTGCACATCCAAGGGGTGCAGTATTCATTCCCCTTTGTTCTGTGGATTAGAAAAGAATGTTGGCAAATGAATGGACTAATTAAGGGCCACACTGGATACCACCTTGGGCATGAAGGAGGGATTGGTCCTGAGGGTCACCCTGTCCACATGAAAGATGATGAAAGGCTCCTCAGCCATGAGGGCCTGAAATTCAGACACCCTTCATGCTGAAGTGATGGCTAGAAGGAAAGCTGTTTTCCAAGGAAGGAATTTCAACTTTGCACTTTCAGCTGGGTTGAAGGGAGGTAGAGTGAGCTTTTCCAATACAACGTTAAGGTCCCAGGCTGGAGTAGGGGCTCTCCTGGGTGGTCTTAAGTTGTTGGCCCCTCTTAGGAATTGTTTCAGCAGCAGATGAGAGAAGAGGGGTGGTTCTGTATTGTAATGATTTGAAATGGCTCAGGCATGAAGTTTGATGGAGGCAAAGGAAAGGCCCTTTTGAAGCATCTCAGTTAAGTATTGAAGAATCTGAGGTGAATTTGGTGCTGCTGTGTCCATTCCATGAATTTGGCTCCAGGAACAAAATCTATTCCATTTTTCAGCTTTTGGCTCCCATGAATTTGGCTCCAGGAACAGAATCTATTCCATTTTTCTGCTTTTGGCTTAATTACTGGTGTCATTCTAAGGGGATCCAATGTCTGTCTGCTTGGGATGACATGCTTGACAAGCCACACTGCTTCGCAAGGGATGGCTTGCACCTGTCACCCCTGGGCTTCCAGATATTGGCCAAGGCTCTTGCCACCCCCATAGTGCCTTTTTTAGGCAAGGCTCAAATGACAAACCTACCTTCCTAGAAAACACAAGTGGAAGAAAACTAAGGGTAATGCTGCTCAATGCCAGAAGTCTAAACCTCAAGATGCATGCTCTCGAAGCCCTCCTCAGTATGGAGAACATCGATGTCTGTGCAGTGACTGAAACCTGGTTCAAGGCTCCTGAGAGCACCCCAGCACTATCAGGTTTTACCTCATATCATGCTTTCCGGCCCCAAAACTTGGACCGAACCACAAAAGGAGGGGGAGTATCCATATTCATCAAAGATACCCACACCTCCAGGTTAGTGGCAACGCACGAAGCATCGGAGACCATCCAGGTGCAACTAACCATAGGCAAAACTGCCTTACAGTTTGTAGCATGCTACAGACCACCCTCTCAAACTCAGGAACCCCACACAGCCTTCCTGAAGACACTGGAGAGTATGAATGTCTCTCCAAATACCATCATATTGGGAGACTTCAACTACCCAAACATAGACTGGGAACATTACTCAAGCCCCAACACCCTAGTCCAAAGGTTCCTAGAATTCATAAACTCAAATGCGATGGAACAACTAGTCACCATTCCCACAAGAGGAGACAATATACTAGACCTGATCATCACAAACATGGGGACAAAATGCTCCACACCAGAAGTATATCCCTCATTGGTAAGATCAGACCATAAATTAATCTCACTGGAAATCCACATCCCGCCCCCACCCCCTGCACAAAAGACCACAGTGCAGAACTTCTCAAAAGCCAATTTCACACTTCTAAAGACTGAAGTGGTATCCTTCAAGGCCCCTGGGCCAGTGGAAACCGCAACCCACACTGCTGAATCCTTTACAAATGCCTTCTACGGGCACCTTCAAGAATGCATGGATCATGCAATCCCAAATAAAACCAAGACCCATTCCCCCAAAGGCAGGCGCCTGGTCTGGTGGACCCCAGCCATAAACAAACTTTACAACAGGAGGAGGAAGCTACTACATGACAGAGCAAAATCCCTAAAAGGGAAGGCATCTCTGATCAGTACTAGCAAAAAACTACGATCACTCATAAAATCATCCAAGGCCAACTTTGAGAGAAAAATCGCAAAAGATACAAAAGACAATCACAAGGCCTTCTTTAGCTATGTTAGAAACCTGGGTGGAAACTCCCAAATATGCTCAGAGTTAGTCCAAAATGACACAAAATATACTGAACCCACTGACATTGCCAACATTCTGGCAGACAGGTTCAGTGCAAACTTCTCTACCCCCTCCCCCCCAAAAGGAGAAATAACTATCCCAGCAGACTGCAGCCTCCCAAACATCTCAGATGCCCAGGTGAGAGCCGCCCTCTCTAAAGCTAAAAACACAGCATCAATGGGACCGGACAGTGTCCCGGGCTGTGTGCTACATGAACTCCAAGAGGAACTAAACCCACACATAAGGCTGCTGTTTAATCTTAGCCTTACTACAGGATACGTACCCAAAGAGTGGCATACGGCAACAGTGGTCCCACTTCACAAAGGCGGTGCTTCTACGGACCCTGGAAATTACTGCCCCATAAGCTTGACGAGCCTGGTCTGCAAAGCTATGGAGAGGATCATTATGGAACTCATAAACAAAGACATTGGGGACCTACAGACATTGGATCCTACCCAATTTGGCTTTGTCAAGGGCAGATCCTGCCTTTTGAACTTGGTCGACTTTTTTGAAACAGTCACTAAGGCCAATGATGAGGGTAAGGCAGTTCACACAGCCTACCTTGACCTTGTAAAAGCCTTTGACACAATACCCCACTCGGGCATCATAGACAAACTCACCAGCCTAAATGTAAACCCATATGTCACAAGATGGGTTGCAAACTGGCTCAAGGACAGAACCCACAGGGTCAGAGTTGCTGGAGCTATGTCAGACTCTAAGCCGGTCACAAGCGGTGTCCCACAGGACTCAGTCCTGGGATCCCTCTTGTTCGGCATTTATTTTTCCGAGGTACAGGCAAACATAGGAGGATTGTGGCTGACAAAGTTCGCAGATGACTGCAAACTGGGCACCATAACTGATACTCCAGCGGATGCAAACATCCTTCAGAGAGGCCTCATAGAAATGGATAATTGGTGCCAGAGCCATGGCCTTAAGCTGAACGCCAAAAAATGTGTAGTCATACCCTTTGGGAAAAACAAGGTACCCACAAATTACCACATAGGTGGTAATCCATTATGTACGGAAGAGGTAATCAGGGACCTAGGGAACCAGGTTGACAGTAACCTCTCATTTGACACTCACATTGCCAAAGTGGTTAGGAAGACCTTCTATATTGCCCACCTTATCATGAAGGGTTTCACATCTAGATCAAGAGAGGTCATTGTGCCCCTATACTCTTCTCTTATCAGGCCAATGATTGAGTACAATGCCCCATTTGGGATGTATCTTACCCGACACCTGCAGCAGTTGGAAAGACCCCAAAAGTTCCTCACCAAGAGGATAAAGGGTCTTAAACATATGTCATATGCTGCCCGACTGAAAAAACTCCAGCTCTATTCAGTTGCATACCGCCTACTCAGAGATGATCTGTGCCTGACGTACAAGGCCATGTCCAATCCAGACTTAATGGACATGCTCCACCTCAGAAAATCCAAATCCACCAGAGTCACGAGAGCAAGAGACTTAAACCTCAACACAGAAATAAATAGGACGTGCTAGAGGGACAGATTCATAACCCAGAGGCTCCCTACACTCTGGAACAGAATCCCAATCCATGTTAGGCAGAGCCCCTCACTAACTCTATTCAAGAAAAATCTTGACAAGTGGATGGGAGATCGCAGGTTTACCTCGGGGGTCATCTCTGTGTCACTACTAGACAGAGGCACAGTAAACTAAACCCTAAATGGGCATAGTATTCTCATCCTAAGGGGTGGTGAAAGCCACACACACTCTGGCTAGGCTTATAAATGCCCTAGGGCAGATAGCCTAGTACGAACCTATGAACCTATGAACCTATATGATTTTCTAGTAATAGGCCTCCTTGCCTCCAGAATAACATCCATCACTTGCTTACTGAGGGATGGGAATGGTGAGATCAAGTAATTAGCCAGGTTGCCAAGTTCAGGGTTTGAAGCTGTGGGTGCAGAATCTGGCCCTCCTGCTGAGACAGTAGAGCAGGGGTCTGAGGCAGGTACCATGGTGCCAGCAGTGACACACTGCGCAAGAGGGGGTACCAGTGTTGGTGTGGCCAGTCTAGTGCAATCAGTATTGTCCCTTGGTTTTTCCTGTTTGATCTTTAGTAGTACCTTAGAGAGGAGAGGCAGAGGGGGAAAGGCATAAACTGATAGTTTTTCCAGGTGAAGGACACAGCATCCACTTTCCAATCTTGTTTGTGGGGAGTCCTTGTGCAGAATTTGTCAAATTGATAGTTCTTGGGGGAGGCAAACAGGTCTATCTCTGGGGTCCCCCATTTGTTTCTCAACATGTTGAATATCTTTGGTTCCAGTCTCCACTCGTGTGGGTCCATGAGATTTCTGCTTAGGTCATCTGCCAGTGTATTTAGCTTTCCTGGCAGGAATTGAGCCTGTAGGTGCACTTTCCACTGGCATTGGTCCATAAGATTTCTGCTTAGGTTGTCTGCCAGCGTGTTTAGCTTTTCTGGCAGGAATTGAGCCTGTAGGTGCATTTGGTTGCTCAGGGCTGTGTTCCACAGAACCATATCTAGCCTGCAGAGAGGGTAAGTGTGGGTTCCCCTCTACTTGTTTATGCACCACATACCAGTGGTGTTGTCCATCTTTACCATTAATTGTCCTGGAAGAATGTGGGCCTTGAAGGTTGTCAGAACATACTGTACAGCTAACATTTCTTTTTGATTGATATGCAGGTGCAGTTGACTTGGGTTCCATTTGCCCTGAATGCACTGCCCTGCCAAGTGAGCCCCCCATGCATAGTCTGATATGTCTGTTGTTAGGGTTTGGGTGGCAGGGAGTAGAGTGAATGGCAGTCCCTTGTTGTGGTGGCAGGCCTCTGCCTACCAAAGGAACAATATCTGTAGACAAGGTATGATAGGAATCATTGGTTCTAGATCCTGAGAATGTTGACACCTTATACTTTTTAGATACCATTGTAGTTTCCTCATATGCAGTCTTGCATATGGAATTAGAAGAATGCAGGAGAACATGAAACCCAAGGCTTGCAGTATTTGTCTTGCAGATAGCAGGGTCTTTGTGGCCATAAGTTTGAAGTAAGCTGTCAAATGAACTTGTTTCTCTGGCGTGAGGGAAGCCTTCTGGGAATTTGTGTTCAAGCTTGCTCCCAGGAATACAATTTGTTAGCAGGGTACCAGATGTGATTTATTTTCGTTTATGGTGTACCCCAGGGAAGATAGCACTTTTTGTACAAACGTCAGATGATTCAATAGTATGCCCTGGCTTTCTTCCTGAATTAGACATCGTCCAGGTATGGGTATATTTGAATATTTCTTTGCCTGCAAAATGCAATGGCTGGAGCTAGGTAATTTGTGAATACCTGGGTGCAGTAGGTAAGCCAAAGGGCAGTGCAGAGAACTGATAGTGTATGAAGCCTGCTTTGAAGCGTAGGTATCTTCTGCAAGATTCCCTGATTGGGATGTGCAGGTAGGCTTCCTTTAAATCCAGTTTTGCCAACCAGGCATCCTTGCCTAGCATAGGAAGCAACTGGTGAATAGTCAGCATCTTGAATTTTGGGATCACCAAAAAATTATGTAGGATAGAGAGATCTAGGATAGAATGCCAGGAGTATTCTTTTCTGGGCACCAGAAAAAAATCTTGAGTAGAAACCTTGTCCCCTTTCCTCTTCTGGGACAGTTTGAATAGCGCTTATACTTAAGAGAGAGAGAACTTTCTTTTGAGCCTCTGCCCACTGATTTAGCCGTATAACTGGACAACCATTTTGGGCTGTTAAAGTGTGGAAGTGGAATCTGTATCCTTGGGAAACTATATTTAAAACCCATTTGTCCTGGGTAATGAGTTCCCATTTTTTTGCCTGCAGAGCAATCTTTCCCCCTACAGGAGCAGTCAGTTGAGAAGGGCTTAGAAGTTTTAAGGTTAAATCATTGAGACAGTTTACCATAAGGGGGGGGGTCTTACTATTTCCTGCTTTGGAAGTGGGAGCCCCCACTGCTTAGTCCTGTAAGTACCTTTGGACCGAAGCCTGAGAGTTCTGCTGGGTCTGGCTTTGGACTGAGAATGCCTGGAAGAGGCAGGAAAGGACCAATTCTTAGAGGGCCAATGCCTACTAAATCTTGAAGGCTGCACTTGCAGGAAATCTTTAACAGTTTGTGTGGATTTTGCCTTTTCCTCCATCTTTTTAAGTACTTCTTCTGCTTTGTTGCCAAACAGGTGGTCCTGGTTTAGGGAGCATCCAACAATTTAGCTTTAACATGATCTAGCAAAGATTGCTCCTTAAGCCAAGCATGCCTTCTAAGTACAGACCCAGTAACAGCAGCCCTGCAAGATTCCTCTAATGAATCAAAACCACATTGCAAAGTATGTTTTCCAAGTTGTTCAGCAGAATGCATTAAATCCTGTAAATCCTTATTTTCAACACAGTCAGGAATCAACATAATTTTCTGTATAAGCAATCCAATAATGTGCTGCTGATACTTTAACATATGAAGCTGGCAATTTAAGGCCCTAATGGCCAAGGTTGCCAAAGTGTATACCTTCTTACCCCATCTATCCAGCACCCTGGAATCTCTATCAGAGGGGGTAGGATTTTTGGCAATAGTAGCCTTTATGCCCTTGGGTCCCTGTGAAATGGTCCCAAGATCCGCAGTAGGATATTTAAAAAGGAACTTGGGAGAGTTAGGAACCCTGTAATATCCATCTGGATTTCTGGGAGCAGGAGGTAAGGAGTCAGGGGCCAAGCTAGACTCTGTGAAGGCATCAACAATGTCCAGTACAGGGGGGATAGCTAAAGGTCTGTGTTGGGACAGGAGTAAAAAATCACTAAGCCGCTTTTTAGAATCAGAGTAAACCTGGCTTTCCCAGTGGAAATGCTCCCTAAGAGTATGCAATGTTTCACCAAAAGAGAAATACTCTGGAGGGGAAGCAGAGGGAATGGAGTCCACTGCATCAGAATCCTCATAGGCAGATAAAGGTAAATCCTGGTCATCAGAAGAAACAGAAATTTCAGAATCCTGATCAGAAGAATCATAGCCAAATTCAGTCCTAGGTCTCTTAGAGGGGGAAGGTTGACTTCCCCTGATTGAAGTAATAAGGTCTTCAGCCATACTTATCATTTGTTTTTTAGGCATAGAGGCCTGACCATGCGGTCTGGGCATTGGTTTTCTAGGCATGGATCGAGTTTTAGGCCTTGAAGAAGAAAATGGCATCGGTTTATTATGCAAGTCATTAGGCCTGAATACACCCTCAGAAGCTGGTGCGTGCACAGCGGCTCCAGGCCCATCCAAGGTAGAGACATCCACAGGTTCCACAGTTGAAGCATCTCACGGCATACCAGACTCCAAAAGGGTCTCAGTAGAGGCCTGCGGATCCGAAGTAGCGGGTATCAGGGGCTGTGAAAGAGCCTCACTGAGTACTGGCGAACTGGCAACTAGCTTAGGAGAAGCATCGTTGGCAGCTTTGGACCTAGGTGGCCTATCTATGTCTTTATCTTTGCGTTTTTTTCAGAATGTCGGTAGTCGGGTGGCTTACAGAAGCCATATCTGGATAATTGAACTGAGTACTGAAATATTTAGAATCATAAATGTACCGACTACGAATAGTTTGTGGTTTAAATAAGGCACAAAACTGACAGCAAGGTACGTCATGGTCAGGGCCTAGGCAAGGAATACAGTATGAATAAAAATCTTTATGAGGTATTTGCTTTCCACAAGAAAAACAATTATTGACTTTTACTGACATCGGTTAAGAGCAAGAAAAAGTTTCCCCATTGGGGTACATAGCTTTAGTTGAAGACTTCGGTTCTGAAACTCAAAAATGGAAATTTCAGGAATCTGCTGACTGGCACTTGCGAACTGCTTCTGCTTTGGGCACCGCACGGCAAGAAAGACTGGTAAAATGGTGTCGGCTGCATGCTTTATACCCCTGACTACCTGAAGTCATGGAAGATGAGACAGCAACCAAAGCAGGACCCAAGACTTTGTTAATCAGGTCGACTGAGGGCTACTGTAAGCAGATAACCCAAATGTGATGACTGCAGCAGTGAAACACGAAGAACATCCAATGGTTCCCTCTAGGGCAAAATCAGCTGTATTTCTTATTATATAGTCCCTATAACACAAACGGCGTTTAAGGGATTTCTTGTTTCTCTATCTAAAAAATGGTCTCTCCCCTACTGTTTCCTTAACACGATAATTAACAAATTGATAACAGTATATATCTGTTCAATATCACTAGCATAAGACATAACTATGGGTAAATGTCCCTTGCTCTCCACTCCCCTGTTATGCATTACACCTATAGAGCCATCTGAAAAATATGGTTTGTTAGTATCCATTCTCTAGTAATGGACTTCTTCAACCATTCTCTCAACTTCATCATGTTTATAGCCCCTCTCCATAAAATCACCCTGTAAAATGGTCAAGTCCTTAACGAAGCCTTTATCCATATTATTTAAACATGATATCCTCATGCCTTGCCCTTTAAGGATATTTTTATATATGTGTGAGGGTGCATGCTATTAAGTTGAAGGACAGTATTATTTCTACAAGGTTTTCTGTAAAATCTAGTTGTAAAATCCCCTTTGCCATCTTTAAATACAGAGACATCCAGAAATGTCACCTTCTCTCTAGAAGAATCATGAGTGAACTTCAGAAATGCGGTTGTGGTGTGAAAAAAATGAAACAAAACACTCTGTCTGCATTTCACTACCCTTCCACAGCAAAAAGATGTCATCAACAAATCTTCTCTAAAACATGACAGAACCAACAAACTCATTGTTATTTAATGCATATTGTGCTTCCCAAAAGGCCAGTACCATGTTGGCATAGCTATTGGCACATGGTGTGCCCATAGCTATGCAAGTCTTCTGTATACTGTGCTCATCATAAAACAGAAAAACATTATTTTCCAACACAACTTCCAAAAAGGCATATCAAATCCACTTGCTTAACATCATAATCACTATGTGCAATTAAATAAGATTTGGTCATTTCTATACCTTCACAGTTGGGAATGCTAGTTAATAATGATTCAACATCTAGTTCAACCATCAAACAATTACTTAAATCAATCTCCCCCTTACTCACAAAAACATATAAGTCCATCAAAAATTGCTTTGTGTCCTTCAATACTGTGTCTGCCTTACTCAAAACATTCCACAGCTGTTTGTCAACATAGATAGAAAATGGTTCTGTCAACCACCCTCTGCCTGATAAAATAGGCTTAAAGGGTGGACACAAGGCATCTCACTTTGGGTAGCCCCCTGAAAAATAGGTGTAACTGGATGTTCAACACATAAATATTTTGAAATCTCTTCCATTTTAAAAAATGATCTAAACAATCATGTACTAAAGAAAATATTGACTGTTGCTTAATTCAAATATAGTCAAAATGTAACTGTTCATAAACTGTCCTATCAGAGAGCAGAGTGAATCAGTGTAAAGCTGACGATCCATAACCACAATTGCACCTCCCTTGTCAGCTGATTTTTTCCAATATATTATCATCATTCTGTAACTCTAGCAATACTTGTCTCTCACCTTCATTCAATTTGTAAAATTTCTTTTTCCATATTCAGTTTCCACTTTCTTTAACAATAAAGTACTATTTTTTTTTATTTTTTTTTAAATTAATAATTCCATTAACTCTAAACCATGATGGTCAAACATATCTACAAATTCTGAGAAAATAATATCATCGGGGCTATACTACCTTTTCGAAAGAGGTGTTCATCAAATGCCCTTTCATTGACACATATTCACAGAAATACCAACACTCTGAATGGCTGCATAAGCAATTTTTTCCCCAGGGAAAAAAAATCACTTGGCCATTGTTAGGAATTTGCCCTTTCCTCCACCGTAGTGCATTCTCGGAGTTGGTATATTTAGGTAGAGGTGCCCCCCACATCGGGGTGTGTAGGTTAAAGCCCCCCACTTCATTGTGTCTGGCAGTTTGTTTTGTTTATTGCTAGCCCAGTGAATTTTTCCCTGGGAAAAAATCGCTTTTGTGGCCGTTTGAAGTTTTGGTATTTCAGTGGATATGTGTTGATGTAAGGGCATTTGATGAACAGCCCTGTCGACATTGTATCATCATATTGCTTGACAACATTTGGCTAGTGCCCGCCTGATGCTAATGTTATCATTTCATTGGTTATTAGTCTTGTTTGATAATGTTTTTACCACTATATTTGGTCATATGTTATGTTTCTCACAGGCTTCTACCTGAAGGATATTTCAGCAGTTTCTGGATGTACCTTTGGCGCATGTGGATCAGTACATCTGCTTCTCTATGTCACCTCTGGACTGACCCCAGATTAAGGTTGCGTTTTATGGGGTGGCATGTTTCCATGAGGTGCTCAGTGTGATAGATTGCACTCATGTTGCTATTAGGGCCCCATATGGTCCAAGAGGAGAGCAGGACCACAATGGAAAGGGCTACTATTCCATCACTTGCCAGGTAGTGCATGATGTTTGGAGGTATGTCACCAACATCTCTGCCCAGCATATTGGCAGTGGACATGATCCCCATATCAGGCACACTAGCTCACTCTACCATCTACTCCTGCATGGTAGGATGCTCAGTGGTCATCTTTCTGGTAAGTGGAAGAATATTACTTTTTATTTAAGCAGATTCACGGTCAAATATATTGCTTATTACTAAACCATTTTTTCTTTTCTTTTTTTTTGTCCCAACCCACTTTTCTCTGTCTTTTTTTTTTTCTTTCAGGTGATGCTGGATATCCATGGGAGCCATGGTCCATGACACCAATGGAGCTGCTGAAGATAATTTTAATACAGCCCTGTAACATACCTGTATTATCATTGAGATGATCTTTGGTATGTGCCTAAGTGAATCTGAGGGTGGCTTCAGTGTGACCCAGCTACTGCATGTAGGATATTTGCTGCCTCTTGTATTCTGCAAATTATGATAATGTGCCTATCTGGTTGTGAAGTCACCACTGCTGTTACTGCAGCTCCCAGTTCTAGTCCCACTTTGAATAATGATGACCAGCCAGCAACAGTAGTAAGGAACTCCAAGTGTCAAGCCTCTCTGTGTCATATGGCTGCTTGGGTAAATAGATAGCCCCTAGGATTCATTAAACAAAAATCTCCATGCAGGAACAGTGTAGCCGCTCCTGCATGGAATATGGCCACCGAGCGATTCAGGAAACAGCCGATCTGATGAGTAATAGCCTGCCGACACTGTTCTTGCAAAGAAAGCCATACAGAATGCTAATTCCCTCATTTGCTGGTGAAAACTATGCAGGCAGGCATCCGTGCAGCAACAATACTAGTTGCAGAAATGTGTTCGGTTAGTAACCGAACACATTTCTGCAAATAACAAAACAGAAGCGTAGCAGCTCAAATAAAAGCATGAATTAGAAGCTTTAGGCATGCCAATGGCCAAATATATGGTCATTGGCATAGGAAAGTGTTTAATTTAATAAAAATCTTTTTTTTTTTGCCGATCTCTGCCATTTAAGCATAGCACGCAAATGGGATCGTCCTGAAAATAAAAAAAATATTAAACACAATTTTAGGGGAAATCTGCATTTTGCCATTATAGTCAGTGGCATGCAGAATCAAAACATTACCAGAGAACACTAGTTGTCAAGAGGAAAGGCTCTGTGTCAGAGCAGTAACTACTGACTTTGGCAGTGGGGTATGCAAATGAGGGGAATTTTACTGAATCACAAAAAAATTCTAAGTCCACAGACTGCACCTAACCGTGTAGGTACTAGAATAGGATAGTGTAGACAGGAGGAGCAGCTAACATGAAAAGGGTGTGTGTCATGCTTGCTGTAAGCACATTGGAGCTCAATTGCCCAGGTTTGCACTTAGCTAAGCACACCTAAGCAAAGGGGTGTGTCTGAGTCTGTAATGTCTTAGTCCATGAAATGAAGACCATGTTCGCATCCAGGGGAGGGCCATTTCTGCTAAAATATGTTTACCTTAGTTAAACAGGAATGCGCTGTGCACACGTGGGACTTAAAAAAATAAAAAAAAGGAAATAGCAGCACTGTTTACATTTATGCAGCGGGTTTGCGCACAGTGGCTCAGGGCTTAAAAGGGGTGGAAATGGGAAGTAAAAATAAAAATAACTGGCAGGTGAAATTTCTCAAAGTCAACCAATCACATAGGCAGCATCTGCAGCACACCACTATAAACTATGTAAACACCTTCCAGTCTGTTTTTTCCCACAAACTCTGCACCATAGGTGTACACATACGGGACAATTTTAACTGACAAAACTAGCAAAAAAATGTTAGAGGCTGCTGTCGCTTTGCTCTATCAGTATGTGCAAGAGGCCAAGGGCGCTGAGGAGGATAATGCTAACAACTGACTCAGACTGAGGAGAAGAAGAGTGTTCAGACCCAGGGTAACCTAACAGGGGCTTCATGATCTGGAGATAGTAGAGTGCTACAGGGTGGACAGGTTGATACTTTAGCAACTCATTGACCTGTGTCGGCCTTACCTCAGACCCAGAACCAACAGAGTGGAACTCATCCCAGTGGATACAAAGGTATGTGTAGCCTTAAGAATGCTAGCTACAGGTACTTTCCAAAGACCATCCTGGGATATCATGAGGGTCTCACAGGCATTTGCGTTCAGGATACTCCACCAGTTCCTGGATGCCATGCGACCACATGCCGCTGAGCACATTTACTTCCCCAGCACCCGTGAGGAGAGTACCAGCAATAGGTGTCTCTTCCACCATGTAGCAGAATACCCAGAGGTACTGGGTGCCATAAACTGCATGCACATCCACATCAAAGCACCACCTGGTGACCAGGGTAGAGTCTACCTAAACTGCAAATGGTTCCACTCCATCAACTGCCAGGTCATGTGCGATGCCCAGGGCATTATCATGAATGTGTGTGCTGGCAGCCATGGACGCTATCACAACTCCCACATCTGACATTCGTCACAGCTGTACCAGGCATTTGCCAGTGGGGACATCCCATATGGCCATCTGGTGGGAGATGCCGGCTATACACTGGAGCCATGGCTGATGGTACCCATCAGAAATGCCACAGCAGTATATGTGGTGAGCCAAATAACTGGGGGGTCATAGGTCACATGCATAGATGTCAAAGTGGGGAGTCCTATATTTACCCCCAGCATCACCCAGCAGATCAGCAGTAGAAGACCATACAGAAATTTCTGGCAAATGCCCCCACATGGCAACATCCATGAAATTCCCACCTACAGACTTACACAGTGCTATCACAGCAGGTCTGGCAGTGGCAGTATGTCTCTGAAAGGTAAGAAATCTGATACTATTTATTTTATTTATTTATTTTACATTTGTTGACCGGGATAGTCTGACTGGATACATGTCCATTTTCAGCGGAGGCCTGGGGAGAAAAGCTCAAAACTTGCAAACAGATAAAGACAAGCAAGTTACAGCATATGCACAAACATATTGTATTAACATACAAGTTACAGTCTCACATTTCAAGCTTATGAAGAATACAGTTTATATACAGAAATATATACAAATATGTTACAGTTTCTCTTATCAAACCTATAGGTACAGCTTATATACAGAGTATCAGCAAAGATATTACATTTTATCTTTTCAAAGCTTTTAGTGTAAGAGGTTACTTGCTATGAATAAGAAATTGTAGGGATATAGAAGTAGATGAGGCTTTAGTCGGGGTTATAGCAATGACATAACCAGTGAGTTTTAAAATACTGTGTTAGATTTTTTTTTAACTGATTAAGGGAGGGGTTCAGAGTAAGGTCAGATGGAAGATTCTCCAGATAGGGTGTTAGCTTTAACAGATTGAACCAAACGTTTTGTAGTGGAACAAAGAGGCCTAGCATTTTTGTAGGGATGGATAATGTTTTTAAGCGAGGGCATTTTTTTTCTGGATGGTTAATAACCTTGAATGCTGCAGTAAGTTGATTAAATTGAATTAGACTGGGGAGTTCTAGCCAACCTAAGAGGTGTAGGTTTTGACAATGGTGTGTCCTGTAGGGAGTTCCTGTGGCAAACCTGGCAATTTGATTGTAGCAGCTAGAGAGTTTGCTGAGATCAGTTTTGCTCAATTTAGTGAGTATTGGGGAAGCATAGAGTAGAGTTGAAAGCAGATGGGTACGAGCAATGGCAGTCCTAGCTAGAGGGGTGAGAAAAGGTTTGTTTTTGTATAGGGAGCAAAGTTTTTTATTAACAGTTTTAATCATTTGGTTTACATGCATATCATATTTGAGGTTGTTGTCTATTATAACATCCAGGAGTTTGGTATACATATCTGGTGGGATTACGGTTACATTGTTAGATGTTATAGTAAACAAATGTTGAGGGGGATTTGTGAGTAGGGGAGAATAGCAATAGCTTTGTTTTATTAGGGTTTAATATCAGCTGTTGATTAGAGATCCAATCTAGAACTAAAAATGTTTATGCCAGAACAATCTGACCTTTGGTCGATACTGCTAAGCCTGTTGACTCAAAGATAGGGCACACCACTATGCTAACTGGGACTAAAGTTTAAGGAAATAACAGCACAATCTGTGCAAATGTGTATTATGTACAGATGTGTCACCCCCAACCATAGTCCCATAGAAATGCAGTAACATGTCCCTAGCCTTAAGCAGCATCCAGCTGTCAGTTAGAGTGATGGCTCAACATGAATAGAAAGCAATTGACAGTAACACCCAATCAACTTACTGGTGCCATCCCAGGGCTGTCCACTCCCTGGCAGCCTGGGAACATATGATCATCAGAATGCACTGCCTTGCTACAGATGGCCTGCATCTGTCACACCTGGCTTACAGCCCTCTGGAAAATGCCCATGCCTCATCCACAGTACCCTGTTAGGGAGGGTCATGGGGTCCATAACACCAACATAGCATAGTCTACAAAATGCAAAGAAAGGCCATGCTTCTAGCTGCTAGGAGCAAACCTGCCTGACTCAGCAAGCCAGAAATCTGGGCAGAGCCATGAATAATGGGGTTTTAAAGGTCCAAAGAGAAGGACACCTTTACCATATTGCTCTAATAATGTTAGAAAGTTGATGGAATGATTGTATTAGCATGGAATGTCTGAAGGGTAGGAATTCTGAAACTGCAGTGTCAACTGTCAGTAATATCTGATTTCAACCATGAGTGACTTGTAAACACTTTTCCTTGAAAACCACACTCATGTGTGTAACCAACCAGATATATGAGTCATGAATCTGGACATTCTGTGATATTCTGTACAGTTGACAGGCAGGGCTAGGAGTCTAAACATGGGAAAGCACTCATAGCAGGCAGTCCTAACCCTGGAAGATAGTGACATGCCTGCACCCACAGAACCCTGGCCCACAGCCATGGGGAGTAACACAACCTTTCCTGCTGACTCATCCTATGCAACATCCTGACACCAAAATGTGTCCAGCCAAGCCAAATGTGGTGGGCCATACACATATGTGAGACACACACACACACACCTCCAGGCTGGTCAAACAGTTTGACACACACAAGACCCTCCAAGTGCAGTCAACCTTTGAGAACACCCCTATGCAAAGTACTAGTAGCTATAGGCCAACATATCTGATCCAAGACACCCCCACATATATTATCCCTACAAATCTATCTGGAGTTTGCCTGTCACCCTGATCCTGCCTGACTTATATTACCCAACAGTGGACTGGAAATCAGACCATGCCAGAACAGAAATGCACAGAGATTCCACCATTGTAATATATTACCAAGGTGCTGGACCATTTCCACAGCTCCAACAGTCAATTGGTTGTAGGCATACCTCACAGCAGGCTGGATTGAGCAAGAATGCCTAGCATTTGGCCCGTAATATTGGTGTGTGCATCATCCAGCCTGTATTCTTCTGGTAAATCACTGTGATGATCTCAGGAGGTATGTCACAAGTTACTGAAACAATACATGACAGTGTCAAACATCATATATGTCAGATGTCTGCTAAAACAAACCCTGTAACCCTAGCAACCCATAAATTACTAAGAGAAATAGTCACACTGACCGTATGGCCCATTGTCTCTCCATTTTGAGAGGCTATCTCCACATATCCTGCGCCAACAGGTTGAGAAGAATGGCTGTAGCACAAAACAAACTGGACTGTAGTACAACAGTCCCTGGAATGGAGGCCCACATTTACTATAGAAGGTCACACTGGGCATGCTCATACACTTAAAGAATTGTCAGTAGGATCTAGGAATTATCAGGTCTTTCCCACCCAGTGCACTTCCCATTGCCCTACTTTAGCAATCCTGAATATGTCTGCCTCCATAGAAGTACCTTTTGTCAGGCCTCAGCCCTATAAGCTCTGTGGCACGTGCGATAATTGCGTAATGCTATAGTATAAATAACAAGTTAGGTAGAAGTTCTAATCTCAGTCCTGGGGTGTGTGTTTATAAGTTAAAGATTTTGGGTCAGTTCAAACCCAGTGCACTTCCCATTACCCTCCTTTAGCAGTTCTGCAGATATCAGTCACCTTAAAAGTCCCTTTTGTCAGGCCTTAGTTGTATAAGCTCTGTGGTGCATGCAATAACTGTGTAACACTATAGTACAAATAACTAGTTAGGTTGGAGTTCTAATCCCAGTTCTGGCAAATATGTGTGTGTATGTGTGTATATGTGTAGTTTAAAGTATTTCTTGGCCTCTCTCATGCAGTACATCGCCCATTGCCATACTTTACAAGGGCTGGTGAAGTTACAAACCTTAGAAGTACCTTTGGACAACCTTCACCCTATAAGATCTGTGGCAAATGCGATAAATGTATAACACTGTAGTAGCAATAAATAAATAAGTAAGGGTTCTAATCCCAGTCCTGGCAAGTGTGTGTGCAAGAACAATATCCTGTCTGTGGGAAGAGGGAGTTGTTGTGTTTGTGTGAGAACCATATCCATTGGGGGATGGGTTTTGATACTTTTTGCTGTTGCCCTCCCAGTACATGTCCCAGTGTCCAAATTACAAGGCCCACAATTGTCATCCATTGTAGAGGGACCTGTACACACTCTGCAGCCCTATAAGAATTGTCATGTGTGCAATAACTATGTGACAGTATAGAATAGATGACAAGATAAGCAGCCCATCTAATCATTGGATATCACTCCCCACTCAAGAATCATACACAAACATGGTCAGGTAGGTAGCCACATCTACATCAATAGGTGGCCTGCAAACTGGCTCACCGATAGAACCCAAAGTGTAAAAGCAGCAGACTCCATGTCAGACTGCTGAACAGTCATAAGTGGAGTCCCACAGGTTGTGGATCTGGGTCCCCTCTTGTTTGGTATCCACACCTCTGAGGACCAGCCCAATACAAAGGTGCCCTGGCTGACAATATTTGCAGATGACTACAAGGAGGGTGCTAATATTACCGGCCCTCATGTGAAGTTGACATCCTTCACAAAGTCCTCTCTGAAACCTATGACTGTTGTCAGAACCCTGGACATAAGCTCAATGCCACATGATGTACCGCCATCCCCCTTTGGGTATGAAATGGTTCCCATAAAGTAATACATTGATGGTAGTCCACTGAACACTGATGTTGGTATAAGGGAACTGGGAACACAGGTTGACAGTGAGCTCTCTGTTGACCACCACAGTGCCACTGTCTTCCAAAAGTCCTTCCATGTATCACTTCTCCTGACTAAGAGTGTTGAATCTGAGAAGTAAAAGGACAGTGTTTCCCTGTTCTCTCCCCTCAGCAGGCCAATCAATGTGTACTATGGCCCATTTGCCATGTACACCAATGGACACCTGCAACAAGAGGAGAGACTGCAAATGTACCTCACAAAGAGAATCTTAGTTACTACACACTTGCCCCTTATGGACAGACTCCAACTCCAATGAATCTCTGTCTCATATTGGCGATCTCTACCTGACATACACAGCCATGTCTGACAAAACTCTGTTAGGAATGCTACTTCCGAACAAACCAGTCTGTCCACACAACATGCCCCAGATACCTCAACCCCATCCTCACAATCAACAGGACATGCTGAAGGGACAGGTTCAGAACTCAGAGACTGGCCACGCTATGGAATAGATGTCACATACATGTCAATCAGAGCACATCACTCTCAAGAGAAATCTAGCGGAGTGGATGGGGAATAGAATATGCACCCTGGGGATCACTCCAGTAACTACACTAAGTAGACACACTGGGGAGTATCGTCAGGTGGCATGATGCCAGTGTATTCCCAAGGGCTAGCCTTGAAAAGCCTCCATGGCCATTTGCCAAGTACACACCTATGAATCTTTGAACCTATGGATCTCAGTACTGTCAAATGTGTGCATGTGCATTAGTGTGTATAAAAAGTATTTGTGAGTGTGTAAACATATGGGTGAAAGTAGTTGGTGGCCCATCTTTATCCAGCACAACTAACATTGCCATACCTTACAAGTGCTGTAGGTGTTATTCACTATATAGGTACATTGGGACACTCCCAACCTATAAGCTCTGTGATGTGTGTGGTAACTGCATAACACTATAATACCAATAACTACATAGCTAGGGAAACAACAAATGTGTGTGTGTGTGTTTGTTTGTGTGTGTGTGTGTGTGTGTGTGTGTGTGCGTGTGTGTATGTGTGTGAGCATGTGTGTGCATGTGTGTGTGCGTGTGTGTGCACATGTGTGTGCGCGCATGCACGTTTGTGTGTGTGTGTGTGTGTGTGTGTGTGTGTGTGTGTGTGTGTGTCTGTGTGTGTCTGTGTGTGTGTATTATTGTGTTTAAGTGGGTATATGTGTAGGTTACATTATTTTGTGGACTATCTCACCCAGTACATCACCAATTGTCATAATCTACAAGGCCTGGTGATCTTCTTCACCTTAGAAGTACCTTTGGACAAGTGTCACCCCATAACCTCTGTGGTGCATGCGATAAATGCGTAACAATGTAGTAACAATAAATAGATGGGTAGGGGATCTAATCGCAGTCCTTACAAATGTGTGTGAGAGAGGAGTGTCTTATGTGTGTGTGTTTGTGTGAGAACGACATCCATTGGATGGGCATGGTTTCATATTTTATGCCATAGTACTCACAGTACACATTCCTATGTCTATTGTATGAGGTCCGTTATTCACATCAACCATACAGGTATCTGTAGACACTCTTCAACTCTATAAGCCCTGTGCAACAGTATGGAATAGTATGGTACAAATAACAAGATAGGTTGGTCTGCTAATATCAGTACTAGCAACTGTGTGTGTGTGTGTGTGTGTGTGTGTGTGTGTGTATGTGTGTGAGTGTGTGTGTGTGTGTGTGTGTGCGCATTGGTGTGTGTAGTAGTGGTTGTGAGTGTGTAGACTTGCATGTGACTCTCACATCCAGTACACCCACCAGTGCCATACCTCACATGACCATGTGATGTTATTCACCTTACAGGTACCTTGCACCAATTATCACACCTGTCGTCCTGTGCTACCTACAATAAGTGCATAATAGTGTGGTAGTACAACTTGATGGGTAGGGGTTCCAAACACAACACTGACAACTGTGATCCTGTGCATGTGTGTGTGTGTGTGTGTGTGTGTGTGTGTGTGTGTGTGTGTGTGTGTGTGTGTGTGTGTGTGTGTGTGTGTGTGTGAACAGTATTCTCTGTGTGTTTGGTCAACACAATATCCTCTGGGGTTGAGGGTGTTAGCAATCTGAGGTGTGTTCCACCCACCACATTTACCACTGTCCACTCTACTAGAGCTGATGTCAACCACCATAGACTTATATACAACCACTCAGCCCTATAAGCTGTGAGGCACATGCAAGAACTGTTACACTGACCTGGGAAATGTGTGCAAATACGGCTGTACCTCAGCAAGGACATGGTGAATGTGTTATAACACTGACATAACCCTCGTTGGTGATGTCTGCAGGGCCACATCTTGCTGACACACAGACACCTGGAACACAAACAGAATACAGCATGTGAGAACACATTCACTTAATGTTACTAACACCAATAATGCATAATGGCTGAAAAGGCACACACACACTCTGATGTGTACCCATTACAAATGCCAGATGGCAGCACCTTACCCAGCATTAAATAACTACACTCTACTAAAGTCACCCTGTGCATCAGACCTATATTTGCATGCCCCTGCATCAATGGTATGGATGGCAGGGATGTGGCACAGGTATCATCATATGGAGAGGGTGTTGTGTGGGTTTGCCAGAAGCCTAGACTGGGTCATATGATTGACATTGTGTGTGTGTTTGGGGGTATTCATAAAATGGGCTGTGCAGGGGTGGTGGCAGTGGTGTGTGTGTGTGTGTGTGTGTGTGTGTGTGTGTGTGTGTGTGTGTGTGTGTGTGTGTGTGTGTGTCTGTAGAGGTGACTTGTCTGATGGTGATGTGTGTGTGTTTGTATGCACACAGTCATGCCATGTGGGTGCCCTACATAGGGGTATTTTGAACAGCTGTGGGCCATACATGGCAGGGTGTACAGTTCACCATCTCTGGCCAAGGACACAGGAACTAGGCCTGCCAAGGGTATCCCCACTGCCACCAGGGCCATTTCCAGATGCAGTACTACTCCCTGATGGTGACTGCTGCCTACTGGATCTGCATCCCTGTTGGGACCAGGCAGGATCACGTGCCCATGGCTTGCTGCATTATAGTGTAGAAAGCACATCCCCTTCAGTAGTGCTGGTGGTACTGCCAGTGCAGTAACATGATGGTGCATGGCCACATAGACCCTCAGCTGATCATGGTGCTGCCCTACGTCCATGTGGCTGCTGTCCATCACCTGTCAAATGCTCAAGCACATATATTTCATTGTTGAGGAGTGCCAAGGTCTCCCCCCACCATTTATCCATGACCTCAGTATGCTCACGGATGGCTGCAGTGAGTTCACGAATATCACCAAGGACACCACAGACATGCTCATCCATGACCTTGAGTATATGTCTGGTGTTACGTTCATTATGTGCCTGTGCCTCCATCATGACCCAAAACATGTGTCTGGTGACTGCTGCTGTGGCACTTGCAACAGGGTCATGATGGGCTGCAATCCTCCTTTGAACAACCCTGCCATCTGCCAGTGTGGGACCTCACCAGCACTCTGGATAATGCTAATGCTTGCACCCTCACTTGTCATAGTCACCACAGTAGTCTGTTCCATGCCACCACCCGCCAACTGTCCATTATGTGGCCACTGATGATGGGGTATGTGTGGGCATTGTGACTGTGTGTGAGGATGGGGTTGACAATAGTGGGATGCCAACCAATGGTACAGATTCAACCCCTGACAACCTCACCTGTGCCTCAATATGAGTATCATCATGGTCAGAGTCTGCAGAGACACTGACATCAGAATCAGAGCATGAGGAACCATGGCCACCATGTCCACCTGTGAGGGAAAAACAACATATATAAATTACTACCAGCACTATAAGGTTTTCTGGCACACACACACACACACACACACACACACACACACACACACACACACACACACACACACACACACACACACACACACACACACACACACACACACACACACACACACACACACACACACATACAGGTGAGTTGCCTCAAAGACATTACACAGACCTCACATTAGCTGACTGGGGGCATTCACAACACACAGTCAGACAATAAACAAAGTAAAAATTCACAAACTCAGAAAAAAGAAAATAAACGGAAGCTAAACAAATAACGCCAGTCAGATGGATGCAATTCTTTTACTCAGTTAGCGCTTTCATGCAAGACACTGCTTGCACTTCTTCAGACAAAGTAAAAATAAAACACTTTACATTTTTATAATACTAAGTGCTTAGACCAAACCCACAGTTAATTAAATAATTAATTGGTTTACCCAATTAAGTCAACAATTCAGCAACCATACAAATCTTGACTTATAAAAGTAACATACATACGAAAATGTTTGTGTAAAAATTCATCACAAACACCCACTACCCAAACCAAATACTTAACATATACTATAAAATATAATTCATTTAAAATTATTGTCAGTCAGACAATAACATACACACTCTGGACAGACCCTCAGCATCATGCAGTGCAGCCCTTTCCAATTACCGTTACTACTAATATACACTTCTGGGATACGTGAGTGGTGTTACTAGGTGATGGCCTTCACCTAGCATAAACTGCACCCATGTAAATTATTGCTGTTCACCTGTACAGAACTGTGGCAACTCTTACAGTACATACCTCACAACTGTACAGGGTTTTGCTAAATGTCTACATATGTGGCTCATATGTTTGGTTTGTTCCTCATAACTCCTAAGTTTGTATGATACATTACTGGTTTGACCTGTGCATTGGTGCCACTAATGTATGTCCTAATTTGAGGTGCAGACAGCATAACCTGCAGTACATGTATGTTACTCAGTTTCCCAAGCTTACAGTGGCTATGTGTGAATGAGAGAGAGGATAGAGGAATGGTGAGGATGCAAGGAGTAGAGGTGGCGAAGGTGGATGAGTTTAAATACTTGGGGTGAATAGTTCAGAGTAACAGTGAGTGTGGAAGAGAGGTGAAGAAGAGAGTACAGGCAGGATGGAGTGGGTGGAGAAGTGTGTCAGGAGTGATTTGTGACAGATGAGTACCTGTAAGAGTGAAAGGGAAGGTCTACAAGAGGGTAGTGAGACCAGCTATGTTATATGGGTTGGAGACAGTGACATTGGCAAAAAGGCAGGAGTTTGAGCTGGATGTGGCAGAATTAAAGATGTTAAGATTTGCACTGGGTGTGACGAGGGTGGACAGGATTAGGAATAACTATATTAGAGGGTCAGCCCAGGTTGGAAGGTTTGGAGACAAAGCCAGAGAGGCACGATTACATTGATTTGGACATGTGCTGAGGAGGGATGCTGAGTATATTGGGAAAAAGATGCTAAGGATGAAGCTACCATGTAACAGGAAAAGAGGAAGGCCTAAGATAAGGTTTATGGATGTGGTGAGAGAGGACATGCAGATGGATGGTGTGACAGAGCAAGATGCAGAGGACAGGAAGAAATAGAAACAGGTGATCTGCTGTGGTGACCCCTAATGGGAACAGCTGAAAGAGGATGATGATGATGACAGTGGCTATAGTAAGTGTACACACACTGCTACCATGCCAGGTTTTTGTGATATGCCACGTGAGACCTCAGAAATCAGGTCATAACATTGCCATCATTTCATATGACACACAACCTGTGCAATCCAACTGAAGAACATACACATCAGTTACAGGTAACATATGGTAAATGAAATAGGTACAACAGGCTGGTTGTATGAGTGTGCACACCCTTAAAGTCATACTGTGTTAAAGCATCTTTTGATTTAATCACAACATTCAGTCCTCTTCGGAAGGTGTCTATCAGCAAGGCATATCTTGACTTGGCATTATTTTCACACTCTCCCTTGCAAAACACCTCCAGCTATGTCAGATTGCAAGGGCATCCCCTGTGCACTGCCCTCTTCAGGTCACCAAGCATGTATCCTATTGGACGTAGGTGTGAGCTCTGGCTGGGCCAGTGCAGAACATTGCAAGTGTTCTGGTGAAGCCATCCTTTTGTTGATTTGGATGTATGGTTTGAGCCATTGTTGTGTGGAAAAGTAGAATTCCTCACCATCCACAGCTATGTGGCAGACACCAAAAGGATTGGAGTCACAAGGGACCAGTGTTTGGAAATGTTCATAATCCCATTCAACTTGGTTACAGCCTCATTTCAAGCTTGTGAACAGCAAACCCAAAGCAGGACACTGCCATCACCATGCTTCACCATAGGTGTGGTGTTATTGTGGTGAAGTGCAGTGGTGTTATTGCACCAAACACACCTGTCAGAATTGTGGCCAAAGAGTTCAACCGTGACCCCATATTACTGTAACACATTGTCCTACTTGCTTTTTGGAGACCTGATGTATTGTTTTCAGACTTTCCCCAGGCCTGGATATTGTTTAGTGTGAGGAACTTTTGCCATCTTCCAACCCTACCCTATAGGCAGGACATTTGGAGACCATGGAAGATTGTTGTGACATGTAATACACACCCAGTACTTGCTGGAGATTCCTGCTACTCCTTTACTGTTGCTGTAGGGCTCCTGGCAGAGTCCCTGGCCAGTTTTGGTCTTGTATTCTCATAGACTTTGGTGGAATGTCCACTCCTTCATAATGTCACTGTAGCCCCATATTTTCACCACCTTTTGATGACTATCTGCACTGTATTCCATGGTATGTGCAATGCTGTGGAAATGTTTTGGTACCCTTCTCCAGGCTGATGCATCTCAAACATGTGATCCCTTAGCAGCTTCACCAACTCTATGCAAACCGTGGCTGTTGCTGTAGAAGGTAACTGGGTATATGCTAGGATAATCCTGGTAGGACAGCTGACCATTATTTGCTGTTAATTAATGAGTCTCTGTAATTAATACCAGGTGTGTACCCAATATGATGTACTGCTGTAGTTATATCAAAAGCTGCCTCAAAACAGTAATAGCTTCAGCCTGTGCGCACATATGTATCTAGGTTGTTGTGCTATTGTTATGTGTCATTATTGTTCCCAACAGATTTGTTTGCTTTACAATTGAACTGTACAGGTTATAGGTCACATGAAAGGTTGGCAGTATTTTGAAATTGTCTATTGTGCTCTCATTGTTGTATATCACAAATACCTGGCATTGTAACAGGTCTGTACACCATTTATATGCACTGTAGACCACTAATTTGTAAATACGACCCTAGTTTTGTGACTTTGTCTCCCCATTTTGTCAGTCTTTGTCCAGATGTCATGCAATGATAGGTTGTGAGGTATGCTACAGATATGTGACATCTCCTGCAAATCGGCCCCTGTGATGACCACAGTAATGCAATGCAGTAAACACCACCACAAGTGAACATGCAGATATTGCCATATGGCTGAGTGTAACAGTTATGTGCATGGTCACATGCATTAACTTTAGCATCCCTGAGGTGCTGGTGAGCCACAACAGGAAAATCCCATACTTACCAGCTTCAGGGTGCTGTCCCATGGACAGACCAGTGGGACCTATGTAGTTGTGAGGGAGAGGTATTGTCAGCAGATTTACATTAGGCATGGTAAAAGATGAATGCTACATTTCTGCACAGGTACAGTACACACTGTGAGGTAAAGGCCACAGAAATACCTCACAAAGAGGATTCCTGGCCTCAAACAGATGCCCTACGCAGACCGTCTCAAAAAACTCCAGCTTTCCTCCATCGCATATCACCTACTCAGAGGCAATCTCTGCCTAACATACATGCTCCATTTAAAGAAATCCCAATCTCTCCGAGCTACACTCTCTAGGTACCTAAACCTTGTCACCACAATAAACAGAACATGCTGGAGGGGATAGATTCCTGTCTCCGAGACTTCCCATACTCTGGGCCAGACTACCTATCTATGTCAAACAGAGCTCCTCATTAGCACTCTTCAAGAAAAATCTTGATGATTGGATGGGAAATAGGAAATTCACCCAGGGATCACTTCTGTGGCTCTGTTCAACAGGAGCACAGGAAAATAATTTTCTTGGGTGGCTAAAGCCAGGGTACCTTTTTGGCTAGGCTTATATAGGCCCTCGGGCTAATAGCCTAGTACCTACCTATGAAGCTATGAACCTATGATATTACACAATTTGCTGTCCTTCACCATAGATGTACACTTGTGTGCATTACTAAACCGCACCCACTAACCCATTTTGCACTGACATATGCATCTAGAGATTCTATAGAAGACAGTTAAAATGTTACCTCATTACACTGATGGGGACTTTGGTCTTACCTGAATGCTCTTCACCTGTTGCCTGTGTGCCACCCACCTCCATGACTGCTGTTTCCCATGTTTGAGATTGTATGGGGGCTACCCCAAGGTTGGCAAGGAGCTCCTCTGTTGCAGTAAGTGGGGCCTGTATGGCTGGCCCCCACTGGTAGCAGTACGGTCCCTTGCTACAGCAGCAGCCTTTTACCAGGCACAGTGTATCAGGTCAGTTGCTCAATGCCTGATCTGATCATATGTGTATCCATGGTGGCCCAAGATGTTCACTCTGTGGATGATTTCATCCTACAGGACAGTCCTGCAGATTTTGCCGGCTACGGCCAAAAAGGATGGCATACTTTAAGATTACAGCTTCTGTCATGACTGCTGTCTCCACATCGGTGTAAGGCAGTTGTTGCTACATGGCACCTGGAAAATATAAACAGGGAAACATATCACAGGACCTCAGACATTGCCCAGAGTTCTTTACAGAGCCAGCACATGAATATGGACCATCATTAGCCACCACTTACAAAAACATTATACCCCTGTACCTAGCAGTACATTATGAACATGTATTGTACTCCTGGTCCTAATGTGTCATGTTCCCCTCAATGAGGGCCAATATATTGCATAAACCACCATTCATCATTCACATTTGTGTAGAGGGATGACAATGGCCATGTTCCTTGCAGATGGGATGCCAGTGGTGCTCAGGCTTTGCTTGCAAACAGTGTGTAATGGAGCTGGAAGCATATGCTTGGGTTCATGGAAGATGCAGACAGGAATGTTATTAGGCCCCCAGGGGACTTGCTTTTGTTAACTTTCATTCGGCAGTTTGCACCTCATCCATGATGATGAGGGGAGGGGTGTATGTGCTGTGCATATCCACTTATATTGATAGTGAGCCAGGGGGGTGATGTTTGCCCTAATCCTATCTGCAGCAGGTTGGCTGTAGCTATGGTGTGTGTGTATGTGCTATGACTGACCACCATTACAGGGTGGGATGGGTTGTTGCCTCTGAGACTGCAGACGTGAAGATGGCCTTGTGATTGCCCTTAGTGGATTTGTCCAATTTGTACTCATAGTTAGCCTTACTGTAATCCACCTGTGACCTAATATGCTCATTCAAAGATTGACATGCTGCCCAGTTGGTGCCTGCTTCTGCTTTGCCCTGTACAGCCAGTACAGCATCACATTATGTGCTTTGTGTATTGTAGCTGTCCAGCAAAGGGATTTACTGTCCTTTGGTGGCTGACAAGTTTTACAAGTAAGGTATTGCTGAGGCCGTACATCTATGTGGGTGGTCATATATCTGTTTTATAGTAGGCATGGACACAAGGTCATACAGCTGGCCACCTCTACAATTTCAATGTGAAACTCATGCTTATTCTAGTACCCATGTCTGTGTCAGGGCAATGCCACAACCAGTAGCTGTAGAAGTATAACTCTGTTGGATGCACAGAAACTAAGGTTACACACGTGTACAACATGTACAGCTTATTTACCTGACGTTTTGCATCCCATGCCAGTTTTTATGAGGCAGCCAGGTACACCTATCCATACATACATATGCACAGGTAATACCTGCTATACATTTCTGTTCAATGTCAGTATGACACACTGTAATTACTCTCTTGCTACCCAGTCATTCCTGTTGGGACTATATCATATGAGCAAATCGCACAAATTGTGAACGCTCATAATATCGAATGTACTGGACCACAAACTTCCTATTATGAGGGTCTGCACACCCCCCACTAAATATATATTACAACTCCAAGATCACACTACAGTGAGGAAAGGGCAAATATCCCATTCTTCACTGTACCGCGATCTCAGAAAAAGCACTTTGAGGTCCGGTATGTTTGATATTATGAGCTTTCGCAATTTGTGTGATTCGCTCATATTATATAGACCCATACCTGTCAACCTGTTAGGGCAGGGCATCTGGAGGATACTGCACATACATGGTGGGCTATGGGCCAAGATTAGTGACACTTTCTTCATATTGCTGTAACACTCATATGTCATTTGATAGTACAGTAGCCTTTGCATTCACAGACATACCCTGGAGGATGTCCACCACTGATATGGCAGACATACAGGAGAAAGGCTAGGAGTGTGGTAGTGAGGGTAGGACCTTTTAATGTTGCAAGTATGACTGGTATGGGGACAGAGCTAACTGATATGATGGGCAGATGAAAGGTATTTATATATAGATATATATATATATATATATATATATATATATATATATATATATATATATATATATATATTGTGTGTGCCAGAGACCAGATGGAACGGGGTATGACTGTGTGTATCAGAGTCGGGTACAAATAGTTCTAACATGGTGTGTATGGGGTGGACATGGGTTATGAGTTAACCTGAAGGAACATTATGCCAAGGGTGTTTTTGGAGGTGATAAAGGTGTTGGGTAGAGTGATGTTTATGAGGCTGGGTATTGATGGTGTAATGATGACAGTTGTTAGTGCATATGTTCCACTAGTTATGTGTGTAATGGGTGAGACAGAAGTACTTTGGAGTGGTTGGATGAAATGGTGATGAGTATACCCAAAGGTGAGAGACTGGTGACTGCAGCAGATTTCAATATGCAAGTTGTTGAAGGGGACAGAGGGCTTTCAGAAGTGATGGGTAGATATGGTGTTAAGCCAAGGAATGCAGAAGGTGTGATGGTGGTGGAGTTTGCAAAAGAGGTTGGACATGGCTGTGGTGAATATGTATGTTTACAAGACCAAGGGGCATAGGGTGACATACAAGAGTGAAGGGAGATGCACACAGGTGGATTATCTCCTTTGCAGGTGGGTCTGTTTGAAGGGGAATGGAAACTGTGAAGTGGTGACAGTGGAAAGTGTAGTTAGGCAGTATGGACTGTTGATTGTGGGATGACATTGGTGATCAAGAAGAGGGGGAGGACTGTGAGGGATCACCACGGAGCAAATGATGGATACTGTAAAAGGGAGATTGTGAGGTTGGTTCGGGGAAGAGTTATGATAGGCAATGGGTGGCAGTAAAGAGTTACCAAATATCAGGGTAACTACATCCGAGCTAGTAAGGGAGATGAGTAGAACAGGGCTTGGTGTGCCATCTGGACAGAGGAATGAGGACAAGGAGACCTGGTGGTGGAATGAGGGAGTACAGGAGAGTATACAGAGAAAGAGGTTGGGGAAGGAGAAGTGGGATTTTCAGACAGATGAATAAAGTAGACAGGAGTATAGGGAGATGGGATGCATGGGAAAGAGAATGGTGGCAAAGGCTAAGGATGGGGCATTTGAAGGGTTATATGTAAGTTTGAACACCAAGGATGGAGGATAGGACCTGTACCAACTGACGAGACAGAGACATGCACCTAGGAAGAATGTTCAGCAAATAAGGGTGATAAAGGGTAATGGTGGAAACATACTCACAAGCAAGGAAAGTGTGTAGAGCAGATGGAAACAGTACTTTGATTAGCTGTTGAATGAGGAGAATAGGAGAGAGAGAGAGAGAGAGAGAGAGAGACTGTTGGATGATGTGGGTATGGTGAATCAGGAAGTGCAACAGAGTATCAAGGGGAAGTAGGATAGCTATAAAGAGGTTTAAGAATTGAAAGGCTGATTGTCCAGATGATATACTTGTGGAAGTAGCTGGCCTAGCAGTGTCACAGTCAGTATTGTTCAACACGCACACTCCAGTAGTAGTCATATGTGAGCATCCTTTCCTGGGGTGACTCAGGGGCCTGAGCTGTATTCTTTGTCAGTGCAAGCAGACAGACACAGATGCTATGGCCATAGGTTCTGATCAGCAATATATCAGTACAGCAAGTCTTGTTGAGACATATATGTTAAACTTCCCATTTCCCATTATTACATACCCCTACTGCAGTCCATTACATGCATACTTGTTTGACATACCTGTTTTATTTCAAGTGAAGGTGGTTATATCCTGCTTGCTGTTGTTTTTCTTCTGTTTGTTTCTCTCTCTCTCCAGGATGTATGGTATACAGCTGTTTTCCATAGGCAGCAGATCCCCCCACTTGCTAATTGTATGTAGAACAGCTATAGTATCATTACAATAGCAAATTGCATGGAAACAGACTCCTATAACTGAGTACTTCATGTGGGCATTGGACCTTTACCTTGCCTATGAGGAGGACTTCATGGAGGTGTGTGACAAACAACATCACAGAGGGTAGTCGGAAATACCTCTTATAATAAACACTGTGGAGACAGCCTGACATACTGGAGGAGAAAGTTCCAGACATAGGGACTGAATGTAAATATTGCTGTTATATATTTGAAGTACTGCTATGTTGACAAGGTTTGTGTGGACATGGCTGTTCTGTGTGATTTTATGTCTGACAGTGTTATGTGGTTGACATAACTCTCAACTGAAGAGCTATCCACAGACTGGCCAGAATTTGGACACTTATATTTAGCATGCTACATGTTTTTTGTCTTTGGAAATTCAGTAGCATACTCTGAGGATTGCAGTCAGTAAACTGTAACATCCATTTGTGTTTCTGACTTCATATCCCTCATAATGGATATGTTACAACAAACCCTGTTACACCAGCACTTTCTCAGTTTATAACAGCAATATGCCAATGATGCCTCTGTGTTTGGGCCTCTGTCCCTCAAGTATGTCTGGCTTTGTCGGATAGGTATGGTATATCATTATTTAGTGACTTCATTCCTGATATCATCTCAGTGATGCATCAGACTGCCTGCCATGTTATGTGTAAGAGGCCTTATATATGAGGACGAAGCCTGGACATTCTGTAGGACTCTGTACAGTTGGAAGGTCTGTGTATTTCTGGTGATTGTTGACAGAATGTCGGAATTGTGTAGCAGTGTATTGTGAATATGTTATTTGACCTGTGTAGGGGGGAGATTTAAGTGTTATGGTTCCTTTTTTGCATGCTGCCCCAGTTTCTGGTGGTCTATCGGCTATATATGTTTGTTGGGGAGGACTGAGACATGCCCGTACCATGGTCAGACATCATGCTACACTGTGAATTGGGTCAGTATATGCAGGAGTAGTGTGTGAGTGGCAACCATGCTGATGATTTTGTTCACACAGTCCTTATAGTCTACTGTTCCTTTGGCTTACCAGTATATGACTGTGACTGTGGTGGACTTGGCTGTGGGTATGCACTTTCACACTGGTGTCTGTTTTTTAGTGTTGTTACATCCCTGTAGTGCATGATACCTTTACAAATACATGTGTAATTACCCAGAGCAGATTGGGTTATTGTTGTGTCAGTCTGGCTGTAGTTTAGACAGTGCTTGGTGACATGCCTAGCAACTCAGTGTAGTTTCCCCACTGTGATGTTATGTCCAGATATTTGTGGGATGTTCTGTTGCCTAGCCCCCATATGTGTTGTGTATTTCTGACACATCAGTGGGATGAAGTGAGCATTTAAATCAATAACTAGTGGGAAGTAATTGGGTTTTGGACTTGTGTTATATCAGCCAATATATGTTAGAACAGAAAGGAGGGGGTTACTGAAACAACTGTGTCAGCTTATCTACTCCAGTATTTGAGATATGTCTCTATTTTCATGGCTTCCATCTTCCACTTTTCATGCTTGGTCCAGATTTGGTGCACCAAGGGGTTCTGAGCATACTTCTCAACTATCCGGATTGTGTCAGAATGTCTAGGTTTATTGCTCATATTTCTGGTCTGTTCCACACATTCCTTAATTGTATTTTTCTGGTACATCAGTGTGATGATGTCAGTATTCCTGTCAGTAAGTGCAAACATACATTTCATTTTTTGAACTCACATCCCTAAGAACATGTATGCTGAAACTTACCCTGTTAATCTAGCAACATTCTGCATTTATAAGAGCAATATTTACATTATGTCCCAAGTTTTGGCCCATTGTCCCCCATTTTCACAACCATTGGCCAGATTTCTTGCAGTAAAAGGTTGAGAGGTATGGTATATCCTTTTTATATGTATACAGATTATATATATATATATATATATATATATATATATATATATATATATATATATATATATATATATATATATACACACACACACACACATATATGTATATATTTTACATGTATCTATTTTATATGTATATCTCTATAAATATTTGTACATACATTCTCATATTTATCTCACCATACATATCTTATATGTGTATATTCATATACAGAAACATGACTGATTCCACAGTGTTTTTTACTACTATTCAACACCTGTACTGAATTATATATTTGAAAAAGCAACAGCGATTTCTACAGCTTAGATGGTGTAGTGGCACATTGCTCTGACTAGTTTGTACAGGGTCCTGGGTTTGAGACTTGGCATGGCTGATTATTTTGTTGCTGGGCAGAACAATCGCTGATGGAGACAGGGTGATTAAGGCAGTTTTAAGCAGTTGTAAGCAGGTTTGCGTGGGTTTGCATGATGGTAATTGATGCCAACACACGGTTAACCGTACAGATGCTTAAACTGTGTAGGCATCGGTTAGCGTCACACAAACTCACTTACTGCTGCTTACTGCCACTTTCTCCCATTTACACTTGTGCTAATTTCTTTAAAAGAAAAGAAAAAAGGGGTGATAGGACAGTGGTGAAAAAAGGAGCATGCTGAGGGAAAAACAATATGAGAGATAACTAGGGATGTGCAGGACAGGAGTAGGGAAGGTCCATAATTGTCCATTTCTTCTACAGCAACAACTGTGCATGTCTACAAAATCTGGAGGTAAATTTGGACACTCAAACCCCTGACAGAGGGTGAGGACAACAGTATTGTGTTATCAAGCTAATTGGAACAGATTACATGTGACCAGTGGACACGTGTGCAAAATGTACAGCTATGCATAGGGCGTATTTTTTTTTGGAACCAGATTGCCTTTTTTTTTAAGGTGAGAGTGGGATGTTGTGGAAGGATAGTAAGTATAATTGGGGAGGTAAGTTGGGTAGGAAGACAGACATGACAGACAAGACAGCAGACAGGGGTGGTATATGACACATGTGGGAGGTAAACACCTTGGATGGGGAGGGTGGTTGGGAATTGGATGCCCATGAGCCCCCAAATGGATACAGTGGGACTGAGGTCCCCACCCATGGGCAGTCACCACTTCACCTTCCCAAATCTGGTGTAGCTGATCTCCAAACTCCTTTCAGAGCTTGCTATGCACCAAACCCCAGACCTGACTACGGATGATGGTGTTTGTCCACGCCTACTCCCTGGGGGGGGGCCCATCCCCTGAGGTGGTTCCACCCAAAGGTGATGCAGGACCAGTGGACAAGGAGGTCCCAGGTTGGGTTCCAGAAGTGCTGGGGCCTGGTGCCATGGCCAAATGAGGCGGGACAGGTGGATCCACTGGGATTGGCCTTCCCAGACATGCTATGGTATTGAGGTTTTACAACATATGTTGGTTAGTCATGAACAACACATTCCAGGATTAGTTATAACAGCATGCATGGGTGTTCCAACTGACCACATAAAACGGATTTAAAACAGTTGCATAGCAAACAGAATACATGCATATATGGAACCACAGTGGATATTATAACAGCATGCAGGTTACATTGATAGCAACAGGCCATGAATTATAGTATTTGATCAGGGAACATTAATAATCAAATGTTTAAATATTTGTAGAACACTAGGACACATGTCCCAGCAGTAGGTTTTGTGAAAAACATACCCGTTGATATATGTGTATAGATTATGGGTACAGATAGGATGGGGGAGAGAGAGAGATGTAAATTAACACATGTATAGGCTTTAATTGTTCACAACTGTACTGATCATTACTGTACTCATTACTCTCCAGGTCTGACCTCACTTGTACTGATCATTACTGTACTCATTACTCTCCAGGTATGACCTCACTTGTACTGATCATTACTCTACTCATTAATCTCCAGGCATGACCTCACTTGTACTGATCATTACTCTACTCATTACTCTCCAGGTATGACCTCACTTGTACTGATCATTACTCTACTCATTACTCTCCAGATATGACCTCACTTGTACTGATCATTACTCTACTCATTACTCTCCAGGCATGACCTCACTTGTACTGATCATTACTCTACTCATTACTCTCCAGGTATGACCTCACTTGTACTGATCAGTACTCTACTCATTACTCTCCAGGCATGACCTCACTTGTACTGATCATTACTCTACTCATTACTCTCCAGGTATGACCTCACTTGTACTGATCATTACTCTACTCATTACTCTCCAGGCATGACCTCACTAGTACTGATCATTACTCTACTCATTACTCTCCAGGTATGACCTCACTTGTACTGATCATTACTGTACTCATTACTCTCGAGGTATGACCTCACTTGTACTGATCATTACTCTACTCATTACTCTCCAGGTATGACCTCACTTGTACTGATCATTACTGTACTCATTACTCTCCAGGTCTGACCTCACTTGTACTGATCATTACTCTACTCATTACTCTCCAGGTATGACCTCACTTGTACTGATCATTACTTTACTCATTACTCTCCAGGTATGACCTCACTTGTACTGATCATTACTCTACTCATTACTCTCCAGGTATGACCTCACTTGTACTGATCATTAGTGTATTCATTACTCTCCAGGTATGACCTCACTTGTACTGATCATTACTCTACTCATTACTCTCCAGGTATGACCTCACTTGTACTGATCATTACTCTACTCATTACTCTCCAGGTATGACCTCACTTTACATCTGCCTGTGGTCTGGGGTTGGGCAGTGGAATGTTTGTACAGTGTATTACTAAAGCCTTCTTAAAGCTAATACATGCATTTTCTTACCTGGCAGACCTGTGCAGCTAATGTCTGTTAACACTACCTGACTGTTTCTATCCATATTCACATAGTCAAGGTTACATATGTGCACTCATAGTGTGTGTGTGTGTGTGTGTGTGTGTGTGTGTGTGTGTGTGTGTGTGTGTGTGTGTGTGTGTGTGTGTGTGTGTGTGTGTGTGTGTGCGTGTGTGTGTATGTGTGTGTGCTACTGCCATACTCTGTCTTGATTTCTATCGGTCACCCTGGGTGTTGGCAGCAGTGTCCACTAGCTGTGACAGTGTGACACTTGAGGGGCATTTATCAGAGGAGACTGCTTGGTGTATGTACTTATCTTGCTGTCATTTGCAGCCTTGGGGTTGGACAGTGGGTGTTGTACACAGTGTATTAGCACAGCCTTCTTACAGATAAGATATATCTTTTCTTACCTGGAAGACTTGTGGAGGAAATTGCTGCTAACACTACCTGACTGTTTCTACACATATTCACATATTCCTGGGTGAAATTAGGCATTAGGCATACAGCTTACTGCCCCTCCCGGGATGTGAACCGGGCTTGTTTGTGCAAACAAATGCAACAAGTTTGTGTTTCATCAGAATGAGCTATTGAGGAACAGCTGTCTCATGTTTGACTGTTTTCTGCATAACAGTCTCTTGGTTGTACAATCTTACCTTGTAATTCTGACATTCATGCATGGCAGATAGTTTTTATACTGTGTATTCATGCTTTGACATAGTACAGTCTGGGAAACACTGGTTAACATACCATTACTATTCAGGTATCAGATCTTGGTGTATGGAACATTTCATATAGTTACTCTCCTGTTTTACAACTCCACAATCTTTGTCAGATGAGCCTCAATTATTTAATGCTTTCAGAGCTATAATTACTGTGCAGAACCTATACACATTTAGATTCATACCACCACATACCAGAGTAAACACAACCAGTCTTGGTTTTGAGTTTTATTGACAGGTACTGACACTTTTATTGATATATACTGTGTACGTGACTATTACACTGCTAATGTCTCATTTATTCAGTACAAACAATACACATTTTTAAATACTGTCAGGTGACAATCTACTCCTTTCTATTTATTTGGCCTGAATATTACAAGCTAGAGTTGTACTCACCAGCCTCGCGACACAACCCTAGCAGCCTGCTGGCATGTGCGCCCACATTTACAGCCCTGTCATCAGCAGCTGTACAGGAAATAGAGAAACATTTATGCACCCCTATCCATTACATACACAGGCTGGACTTTGGCAAACACTAATTGATACTGATACTTACACACATCTGGGACATTCCCTGCTTATGCATCTTGGACCCACTGGTCCAAGAGCTCCCTCTTCCAAAGCTTCAGGTCAGCAAAATGGTGCCGGACCTGCTCACCAGTCGAAGGGATTCCAGTGTCACTGTTGAGATCAAGTGCAAGACAGTCCCAGGTCTCTGCTTTGTATTGGGAGCCCTGGTACTGGCCCTGCAGCAGTCTACCCTCATGGTCTTTCACTAGGAGTCCAGCCATGACCCTGGACTCCTGAATGCCTCAGCGCTGCACCCAAAAGCATGATCCTTCACCAACTCCAGCCATAGTGCCTGCAGTGATGAGCTACAACTGGTTATGGTCTGTATTCCCATCTGTGAGGTTTAAATCGGGTTGATTTCCCACCCTTTGCCATGATTGACCGACTTTTAAATATACTAAAGCAAGCTAAGTCACATGCAAACCCGCTTAGCTAAGATAAGCATTGTTTAAAGGGGTAGATCCTAAGCACTGCTTATCAGTGTGCAAATCCACTTAGCTACCTAATTATTGCTAAACATTTAGGCTAAGCATAGCTGAGCACAGTTTAGCATTCTTCAGCTTTCATTTTATGGACTATCAGGATTGTGGGGTTGATTGCTTATTAATGACATCTTATGATATGCATGTTTACCTTCCATAACATCCCCCTATGTGATTTCATTACATTATATTCTTGTGTGGCTGTACTGTATCAAACCTCACCCACAAACCCCCTGAGACTACTGTCAATGCCTTTAATAACTTTTTCACTGACACTATTCAGTCATTAGCCAACCAACTAACCCCCACAAGTTATACCCCCACTCCTGTCTCACCTACTACCCATCCCCCTCAAATTCCAGCCAGTGCCCATCACCCTCATCCGATCTCTACTTAAAAAATTAAAACCCACCACCCTATTCACCGACCTCCTCCCAGCTGAGTACCTTCAAAAATCAGCAGATACCATAGCCTACCCTATCTCCATCCTGATCAAGAGGACACTAATAGAAGGTGCCATCCCCTCTATCTGGAAAATATCCCATGTTATCCCACTCCGTAAAGGTGGTGCTTCTACAAAACAGTCCAACTACAGACCAATAGCCATTCTTTCACCATTAGCCAAAATAATGGAGAAGTGTGTACGTAAGCAACTTATGCACTATCTCACCCAGAACAATCTGCTGGCCAACTCACAGCATGGTTTTAAACCCCATCACAGCACAACCTCCACCCTCCTTTCATTTACTAACGTCATATAACAAAAATCAGAACAATAACATGCTATACTCTGCTCTCTTCTTAGACTTCTCTAAGACCTTTGATATGGTTAGCCACCAACTACTCATTCACTCTCTGGAATCTATTTCCCTGGACAACCATGTTATCCAGTGGTTCCTCTCTTACCTTAGTAATAGACAACAGGCAGTAATATGGCAGAGCAAACTGCCCACCCTATTGCCTCTCACACTTGGAGTCCCTCAGGGTTCAATATTAGCTCCCCTACTCTTTTCTGTCTTCATTAATGACCTTCACACTGTCCTCCTAAAGCAACCTGCATCCAATATGCAGATGATTCCACATTGATTTGCTCTGCCTCCTCCCCATCAGAGCTACAAACCTTAACCCAGAATGCATTTCACATACTGGCTCTCTAATTGCAGGCTACTCCTGAACACTAAAAAAACTAAATTGCTTCTGTCTGCCACCCCCAGTAGATCCACCCCACCATCCATCTCCATTACCTCCAACAATGGTACCACTATTACCCCTGACAACCACACTAAACTATTAGGGGTCATAGTTGATAAACTCAAATTTAATTTGCAGGTCAATAAAACTATTAAGACAATCAACAAGAAGCTCGGGTCACTATATAGAAATAATCCCTTCCTAACCCCGTTAGCCAGGACTGCCATTGCTCGCTCTCATTTCCTTTCCACCTTTCTATATGTGTCCCCCATACTCTCTAATTTGAATAAATCTGAACTCAACAAACTCTCACGTTCCTATAACCACATTACCAGATTTGCCACAAATTCTACATACAGGACCCATCGCTGTGAAAACCTCAAACCCCTAGGATGGCTTGAATTACCCAATGTATAGAAGCACACAAAATACTCAACAAACCTGAAAATGCCCCTGCACTCACAAACATACTAAAACCTTATAATAACCCCAGGCCACTACACTCATCCAACAAACTCCAGATCCAAACACACACAGCTAACAATGCAGCTGCAGCCTCCCTCTTTGCCAACTTTGTTGGTAAAACATGGAATTCCCTCCCAGCCAACCTTACCCTCGAACCCTCCCTATATCTCTTAAAAATGGCCTGAAACAATACTTTAGAACACATTGACTCTACCCCAGATTAACCACCACTCTGTCTATCAAAGATACAAATTATTGCGTGCATTTCTCTCCTCTTATCTAATTTGCTAATTGATGACAAATTATGTTTATGTAAAGTTACTATGAATACTGTGAGTTCCTTCCTATGGACTGCATTTTTTGTATATACTTGTAAATTTGTATGCCTTAACTGTTTTGCCTTATGTGTGTCTCTGGAGCTTTTCTCGCCGGGCCTCCACTGAAAATGGACATATATCCAGCCGGACTATCCTGGTCAACAAATGTAAAATAAAATAAAAAAAAATATGGGGGTTTCACATCTGAACTACACTGACACCTCACATCTGTACCTGCTATACTACCCTGGTTAACAAATATATATTATTTACTGCCTATTTATAAAAAGAAGATGCTTTATTGCTGTTTTCACATATAAAAATGCATGGACTGCATTGGGGCTTGAACTGTGAATGACTGCATGCTAAAGCAAAATCTGTAACTACTACGCTATCTCACTTTGGGCAATTTGGCTGTATATTTCTATTTAGCACCTTCAGATATTTAAGCTATGCTGAACACAGTTGTGCCACACACACACCCACTCAGCTACGCTTAAACTTTAGTGGGGATGGGGAAAAAATCATTTGTTTTGTCTTAGTTTAGGGATATGACATAGCTAACAGTCATACCTGTCAACCTCTTAGAGCAGAAAATCTGGAAAAGCCTAACATAATGGGGGGACAAAGAGGGACAGATTTTAAATTTTGCCCTTATAGACTTAGAAAGTTGATAGAATAATAGATTTTGCATTAGCCATGACTTCTTTGAAGGATGTGGAGTCTTAGATTCAAATGTTTGCCATTATTTTATGACTTCCATCCTCAGCTCTTTGCCAGACAAGTATAGAATTTAAGATGAACACAATTAACATATGAGGCAAACATCTGCATTCTGTGAAAATCTGTACAGTTGAGAGGTATGCAACAGTGTTCTCAGACACTGTTTTTGTTTACAAAGTGCCATACAGCATTTACTGAGTGCAGGGAGTGTGTTTACTGTACAAGCACTGCTCAGACATGCCCCCTGCACTCATTCACGGATTGTGTCCCTGCAGGTTATACAGCAGCGCGCCTTCATGAATATGTAAGGTGCGCTGCTGTGTTGCACAGGCACGATCCACTTTGTGCAAGAATAGACTTATTCTTGCATGGAGGTTTATTGAATCCCAGCATGCATCTAGTAAAGAACTGTGGACCATGACATTTAAGTTAGCTTTTCCTTTCTTATAAAACCACATAGAATATAACTGATACATGCAGTAGTACGTGAGTTATGCTGTGTAGTGCATGGTCTGCTGTCACTGTTATCAGACATTGTATCTTGCCTTTAAATAATTTTTTTTTATTACAGAACAGGTACTCCTATTATTGCTTATAAAAGTCATGCCTGAGTGCTCATTGACACCTGCCCATTGATGTCGTAAGGAATAATTACACCTTTAACTGTTTTGTACAGAAAGTATGCTTAAATTGTTTACTTAAGAATGGATGTGCTGAATGGCCTGGAATGGTATATTTAATAAAAAGTGCTATCTCAATATTTAACCCAAGTTCATTCATTGTAAATGAATGAAAAATGTATCACTTTTTTATTATTATGCATATGTACTCAGTCTTAACTATTACATATTTGAAAGGTATTATTGTTCTCTGTTAAGGTGATGCACATAAGATTATTTCATTTTGTCATACTCAATAAGTTCTGTCCACAGAGGCTTCATCAGCTATGCAGTGCTGAGGGGGAAGTGGCAGGAGACTGATGGAATCCTTTATTTTTTTATTTTTTTTAATAATTTTCTAAGGAGCGTTTCTGTTAATAGTATTTAGTACTTATTTTATATTCTCTGTAATTGCCACCTGTAAGGTTGATAATGGATAGAACATTAATGGTTTAGATCAGTGCAATCTGAATTTTATGATGCAAAGCTTTCTTTCCAGATATTTATTTTAATTGTAAGGAATACCATTATTGAAATGAAATGCATGCAAATACAAAGTGTCTTAATACAAGGTGACTTTCTACATTGACACATTTTGCCTTTTTTCTATATATTTTTTCAAATTAATGACTCTGTGTTTTCAGGTTAAACATTAACATCTCTGTGTAATTACCTGAAATGTCTAGCCCGAATCACAACAGACAAGGTGAAATGTGTCATATATGACATCTCCTAAAGATATGCTAGGTGAAGATGCATGTGACCTTGAGGAAGGGCTGTCATGTGAGCTGGATAATGACTAGTCATAACGTCAAATGACCTACTTGATGCATGTGATCCTATAGACACTGATGTCTCAGTGCTGTGAAACTGGGACCTCGAATGTGAGGTTCCACAATATGTAGATGAATGCTGATGTAGTCTGCATAAAATCTGTCATGCTAGTTCCTCTCTACCACTTGAGATGAACTCATAATGTGAAGTGATAGGCTCCCATATACCTAGACAGTAATCCTCCATCCTCTGACCCTTCCAAAACTGATTCCTCTTTGAGTTTGGTAAGTTCTTACTAGTGTACAAATGGAGACAGACAAGAATGTTCGGTGTGCCACCATACAACAGATCAGTGTGATCATGGCATTACCCTTGCTTTGTACCATGTAGTGCTAAAAATATTCACATACACCCTGCAGGAATCTGACTCTTGCTATCTCTTTGTGGCAGTGCAGTGAGCATTAACAAAGTCATGACCCATTTGCTGCTAGGCAGCCAATGCTTTACATTTCCTGGTAGACGTGACATATGCCTGCACCCGAGATCTCTTTGTAAAAGTGTCACTGTAGACGCTAGTACCTCTGATATTCTGCAATCATTCACAAGTTGTTCTTGGAGATACTGGGGTGGAGATGCATGTATTTTCTCCCTGTACAACATGTAGTGTAATGTCACCATGTATTTGACTGCAGATTTACTAACATGTCAAGGGATATGAGATCCTGCCATTATACTTGGTGACTGTGTGCCACTTTCCTCCGGCTGTCTCATATATATATCTACTGTATGCCATCATTATCATCATCATCAGCAGCAGCAGCAGCATCAGCATCAGCATCAGCATCATCAGCATCATCAGTGGCATCAGTATCATCATCATCAGCAGCATCATCAGCAGCATTATTATCAGCAGCATCAGCAGCATCAGCATCATCAGCAGCATCAGCATCATCATCAGCATTAGCAGCATCAGCATCAGCATCATAAGCATCAGCATCATCAGCAGCCATTCTGATGCTTACATCCTCCCAATTTATTCGTATAATGGAATTGTTTGTTTCTGCTGCTGATCCTGTAAAGAATTAATTACATTGCAACTCAGATATTGGCTTCCATTATCATATGCAGTATAATGAGGTGTGGAGGAAACTAACCATGCACATTCTTTTCAATATCATTATATGCAGAAGTGGAGAGTTCACCTGTTAATGGTAATTGCCATAAGTTACATGCAAACATTTAATTTCAGCCTTCAGTTCTCTAAATAAATATGTTGTTGCTGTCAAACTAACCATCCTGAGCAGAGATCTGTTAATGTTGCAGATCTGGGTAATAGCTAGTGACTGCACCAACTCTGATTATGCCAGTGATATTATCATCTGTGTCACAGTGACATCCCATGAATGGAGAAGAGGTATTCCTTATAGGATGTTAAAGGGATAACCCGCATCACCACTACTAGTACTGCTATTGGCAGTTCCATTCTGCCTTCCCTTTGTTCTGGCATGGAAAATGTTATAAACATATTCAAATAATGAAAAAGTGCATGATATTAGACTGCAGGTTTAAAAACCGTTGCTACTGTAAACTGCATAGCCACAAAAATTCAGTTTTTATGTAGTACTTCGCACATACTATACTTGCTATCAGCACCATTATGGCACTACTTAGCCCTGGTGTCTGTTGGTTCCCTGCCACCATGTTCATGTTTGATAGCTGAACACAGCTTTTTGGCAGTGTTTACTACTGCAGCATGGTGGGGATGGCTGTGCTGATCTATATGTCTGAGAGACTTTTTGAATTACTCAGTCATGTAGATACCTTTCTGGAGGTGATTCTCGGGAGAGACCGCATGGTTAATTAGCACTCCCCTTGGAATGCCTCATTAGCATTTAGCATTTAGCATGGCCATGGGGGGGGGGGGCTGCCTTTGTGTCTATATCACATTATCGAACAATGACAAGAGCGAATGTTCTTTCATCGAACCGATAATGTCAAAACCACAAAAATGCAAACACATGGAACAGCAAATTTTTTCACAGGGAAAAAAATTGCTGCTCCGTAAAAAAAAAAAAAAAAAAAAAAAAGTTTAAACACAAAATTAAGTGGGTGGCTTCGCACCCCACACCCCCCCTACTTAAATACACCGACTCCAAGATCACACCATAGTGGAGAAAATGGCAAAGTCCCAAAGATGGCCCACCGATTTTTTTTTGCCTGGGAAAAAATTGAGGGTCCGTGACTTCGCTATTTTCTCCTTTCAAGATTATCAGATCAATGAAGGAGCATTCACTCTTTTCATCATCTGATAAGACAATGTAGACCCCACCTTCTAAGGTGCTGCACATCTTTGGTGCAGCACTGTGTATGCATGTTTGATGAATAGCAAAAAGATACCACTATTTGTACATGGCCGCGTAGACGTCACACTTCCTTTATGAATACAGAGCCAATTCTCTGAATTACTAGTCACCACTAACAAAGAGATGAAGAGCTACATGGATCGGGAGGCCATTTGTATAAATACTTAAAAAAGGTTTGATTTTTTTTTTAAATACATGCATCGGCAATGCATGCTACTTCACATTGCCTACCTGATTACCCACAAACTAGCTCTTATGGGCAAATGTGGTTCAACTTGTTGCAATATTTATGGCAACTACTTCACTGATGATGAGTTTCTTATTTTGTGGATATAAACCAGTTGAAATAATTTCGTCTTTTCTGCCAAACATACTTAAAAAGAATATACCATTGATGAATGGTAATTTTGTATGACATCCTTTATCTGCACTTTTTAAAAAAAAAATACAGTATTTAATTTGATTTAAACTGTGTTGAAGGAATATTTAAACTGTGTTGAAGGAATATTTAACTGAACTGGCAGTTTTAACTCTGATGTTTGTTATTTGCTAGTAATTACAGGTGTGGGAGTAGCCACATTCTTTGATTTCCTGTCCTTGCCTTTTTAAGTGGTGCAGTGTGACATATTTTCTGCTTAAAAACCTCAGCTTTGGCCGGCTAAGAACTTGGTTATATTCAACTGGACGTATAAGAGAATTTAAGTACCTTTATCTGCACTTTAAAAAAAAAATACAGTATTTAATTTGATTTAAACTGTGTTGAATGAATATTTAACTGAACTGGCAGTTTTAACTCTGCTGTTTGTTATTTCTAGTAATTACAGGTGTGGGGGTAGCCACATTCTTTGATTTCCTGTCCTTGCCTTTTTAAGTGGTACAGTGTGACATATTTTCTGCTTAAAAACCTCAGCTTTGGCCGGCTAAGAACTTGGTTATATTCAACTGGACGTATAAGAGAATTTAAGTACCTTTATCTGCACTTTTTTTAAAAAATACAGTATTTAATTTGATTTAAACTGTGTTGAAGGAATATTTAACTGAACTGGCAGTTTTAACTCTGCTGTTTGTTATTTGCTAGTAATTACAGGTGTGGGGGTAGCCACATTCTTTGATTTCCTGTCCTTGCCTTTTTAAGTGGTACAGTGTGACATATTTTCTGCTTAAAAACCTCAGCTTTGGCCGGCTAAGAACTTGGTTATATTCAACTGGACGTATAAAAGAATTTAAGTACCTTTATCTGCACTTTTTTAAAAAAAAAATACAGTATTGAATTTGATTTAAACTGTGTTGAAGGAATATTTAACTGAACTGGCAGTTTTAACTCTGCTCTTCAGTTATTCCCACCCACCCTCCCTGTTTTTGTTTTGGTGTTAATCTTAGTGGCCTTGAAACTGCCCGCCTCTCAGCCTGCCTCTGGGCCCATCTCATTTGCTCACTCAACTGAGTGCAGTGAGATCATATTCTGATTTCAAGCACTCCTACTGTGTATAAAGAGAGCATCTGGGAAACGGACAAAAAAAAATAATAAAGCTTATTTCCTGCCTTTCCTGTTAAGTGGTATAGACTATTTGTATTCTTCTGAGCCCCCAAGCCCTTCTGTGTTTGAGGGAAGCCTTCTAGCTTGTTTTTTTTTTTCTTATAACTAGCCAGTTTTCTAGTTTCAGCACTCAAATCTGTTTCATTGATCTCAGCACTTGTTCAGATTTAAAAAAAAAAAAAAAAAAAAATGTCATCTGCTTTTACTGTACTTGTGTTTCTACCTACTTCATTTTACTTTTGCATCATCTTAAAAATACTCAGTTGTATTTATTACTGCTTGGTGTAACTCATTCTAAGCCTTTTGGTTTAAACACTTGGGCTTCGGACCAGTTATTTTGCACTGAGAGGGTTTGTGGTCTGCACTGTTGTGGCAGAACAGGTAGCTTACATCCTTCTAGGTTGGGAACTGCTGATTGAGGGCTAAGTGTCTGTTATTCTAAAAGTGTATTAATTCTGGTTTAAGCACTTGGGCTTTCAGGCCAGTTATTTTACATTAAGAGGGTTCGTGGTCTGCACTCTTGTGGGAGGAGAGGCTGGACTCTGCCCTTCTGAGCTGGGAATTTCTGGTTAAAGGCTTATAGTGCATGCATATCTGAACTGCTTCTTACTGAAGTTGGTGCGCCTTGTTTGCTGTGGCATAGACTGGATTCGGGCCTGCTGGATCTAGCTTTGTTTGTGTAACTTGAGCACTAATCCAGACATTCTCTAAAGTATTCAATTTTATTTATTACTGCTTGGTTGTAACTTGATTAAAGTGTAGCTATCATTCTAAGTCTTTTGGATTAAGCACTTGAGCTTCAGACCAGTTGTTTTACATTAGGAAGGTTTGTGGCAAGCACTGTAGTGGCAGGACAGGTAGCTTTCATCCTTCTAAGTTGGGAACTGCTGATTGAGAGCCCAGTGTCCAAGTGTATTAGTTCTGGTTTAAGCACTTGGGCTTCAGGCCAGTTATTTTACATTAAGAAGGTTCGTGGTCTGCACTCTTGTGGGAGAAGAGGCTGGACTCTGCCCTTCTGAGTTGGGAATTTCTGGTTAAATGTTTATAGTGCCTGAATATTTGAACTGTATCTTACTGAAATTGGTACACCTTGTTTGCTGTAGCATAGACTAGATCCAGGCCCGCTGAATCTAGCTTTGTTTATATGCTTGTTGTTTGTTTGCTTGTTATTTCCCTGGAATGCTAATTCCACCTAATCTGTGACTTCTCAGCACTTCTGTGGATCACTAGTGATATCTGCATTGCTTACTGTACTTATTTCCTTGTTTCACTTGAAAGAAAGTTACTGTTTGTCGTTTTTGCATTTAGTTACTTGTAACACATTGCACTCAAGTTACCTGGCACTTGCTCACTAAAGCAATTATATAAGTCAGCACTAAAAATTAAAAGCACTACACCCTCACTCCCCACTGGCCCTTGTTTTCAATTATTAAGGAATTCCCAATATTATTCTAGCATGTCCAAAGGTCAGTTGTCAATCTCCTCTCCGGTCTAGCTGGTGAATCTGGGAATCTTGAGGCAATGTTATAACTGCCTCATGTACACAGACAACCCACTCCTCCTCCCACATAACACGAATACTTGCGAGAGATGCAGCTATTTAGCCAAACTGGAGGCTGAGCTCTCTCAACTCAGGACTGGCAAGACCAGACAGGAGGAGAAGGCAACTACACACACCACAAAACCAGCCTCACATAATGCTACCACACCACTGAATCAAACACATAAACACACAAAGACATACTTGGAGGCTCTGAGTAAAAATTTACCAAAACAGCAGAGGCCTCCAAAGCAGACACCCAAACAACTGCTACCTCAAGACACCCCACAAGCAACACATAAACCACAAAATCAGTGTGCAAAGCAGTCACAGCCCTTAAGGCCAAATACAACACCAAACATACTTGTCATAGGTGACTCCATAGTCAGACACACTGACGTCCCACTCACCAGGCTGAACAAGGAGAGGGTCACAGTAAACTGCCTATCGGGCGCTAGAATCCACCACATAACACAAGCACTCGGGTCACTCCACGGCAAGTACAAATATGACACAGTCATTGTCCATGCTGGTGTGAGCGACCTGAGACGTACCTCCCTGGACTACATGAAAAGAGACATAGAGGAGCTCTCTGATTATGTAGCCCAGGCAGGTATGACCCTGACCCTGAGCAGTATCCTTCCTTCACCAAGAATGATGCCACAATATAGAGACAAGATGATCAGCTTTAACAATTGGCTTAATGTCTGGTGTCATTCAAAGGGGATCTAGTGTCTGTCTGCCTGGGATGACATGCTTGACAAGCCACGCTGCTTCGCAAGGGACGGCTTGCACCTGTTACCCCTGGGATTCCGGATATTGGCTAAGGCTCTTGCCACCCCCATAGTGCCTTTTTTAGGCAAGGCTCAAATTCTAAAGATACCACCCTAGAAAACAAAAATGGGAAGAAACTGAGGGTAATGCTGCTCAATGCCAGAAGTCTAAATCTCAAAATGCACGCACTCGAGGCCCTTCTCAGTATGGAGAACATCGATGTCTGTGCTGTAACTGAAACCTGGTTCAAGGCTCCTGAGAGTACCCCGGCACTATTAGGTTTTACCTCATATCATGCGTTCCGGCCCCAAAACCTGGACCACACCACAAAAGGAGGGGGTGTATCCATATTCAAAAAGGATACCCACACCTCCAGGTTGGTGGCAACGCACAAAGCTTCGGAAACCATCCAGGTGCAACTAATCATAGGCAAAACTGCTCTACAAATTGTAGCATGCTACAGGCCACCCTCTCAAACTCAGGAACCCCACACAGCCTTCCTGAAGACACTGGAGGGTATAAATGTATCTCCAAACACCATCATATTGGGTGACTTCAACTACCCGAATATAGACTGGGAACATTACTCAAGCCCTAACTTTCTAGCCCAATGGTTCCTGGAGTTCATAAATTCAAATGCCATGGAACAGCTAGTCCCTGTTCCCATGAGAGGAGAAAATATACTAGATCTCGTTATCACAAACATGGGGACAAAATGCTCCACACTGGAAGTATATCCCTCATTGGTGAGATCTGATCATAAACTAATCTCACTGGAAATCCACATCCCGCCCCCACCCCAAACAAAAAAGACCACAGTGAAGAACTTCTCTAAAGCAAACTTCACACTACTCAAGACTGGTGTGGTATCCTTCAAGGCTCCTGAGCCAGTGGAAACCACAACCCAAGCTGTGGAAGCCCTTACAAATGCCTTCTATGAACACCTCCAGGACTGCATGGATCAGGCAATCCCAAATAAAACCAAGACTCTTTCCACAAAGGGCAAACGTCCAGTCTGGTGGACCCCAGCCATTAACAAACTTTACAATAAGAGGAGAAAGCTATTACATAATAGAACAAAATCCATAAAAGGGAAGTCACCCCTGATCATTATTAGTAAAAAATACGAGCACTCATAAAATCAACTAAGGCCAATTTTGAGAGAAAAATTGCCATGGATTCAAAGGACAATAATAAGGCCTTTTTCAGCTATGTTAGGAACCTGGGTGTAAACTCCCAGATATGCTCAGAATTAGTCCAAAATGATACAAAAATCACTGAACCCACAGACATTGCCAACATACTGGCAGACAGGTTCAGTGCAAACTTCACCCCCCTCACCCCCCTAAAGGAGAGATAACTATCCCAGCGGAGTGTAGCCTCCCAGACATCTCAAATGCGCAGGTGAAAGCTGCTCTCTCTAAAGCTAAAAACACAGCATCAATGGGACCGGATGGTGTCCCCAGCTGTGTGCTACACGAGCTAAATGAGGAATTAAACCCGCACATAAGGCAGCTGTTTAATCTCAGCCTTACCACAGGATACGTGCCCAAGGAGTGGCGTACGGCAACTGTGGTCCCACTCCACAAAGGCGGTGCCTCTACGGACCCTGGTAATTACCGCCCCATAAGCTTAACAAGTCTAGTCTGCAAAGCTATGGAGAGGATCATAATGGAGCTCATAAACAAAGATATAGGGGACTTGCAGACATTGGGCCCGACCCAGTTTCGCTTCGTCAAGGGCAGATCATGCCTTTTGAACTTGGTCGACTTCTTCAAAACAGTCACCAAGGCCATTGATGAGGAAAAGGCAGTCCATACAGCCTACCTTGACCTTGCAAAGGCTTTCGACACAATACCCCACTCGGGTATTGTAGAAAAACTTACCAGCTTAAATGTAAACCCATATATCACAAGATGGGTTGCAAACTGGCTTAAGGACAGAACCCACAGGGTTAGAGTTGCTGGCGCTATGTCAAACTCCAAGCCGGTCACAAGTGGTGTCCCACAGGGCTCGGTCCTTGGCCCCCTATTGTTCGGCATCTACTTCTCAGAAGTACAGGCCAACATGGGAGGACTTTGGCTGACAAAGTTTGCAGACGACTGCAAACTGGGCGCCATTGTGGAAAGTGCATCGGACACGGATATCCTTCAGAAGGGACTCACGGAAACAGATAGCTGGTGCCAGAGCCATGGCCTGAAGTTAAACGCCAAAAAATATGTAGTCATACCCTTCGGGAAAAACAAGGTAACCCCAAGCTACCATATAGGTGGCAATCCACTAAGCACAGAAGAGGTTATCAGGGACCTGGGGACCCAGGTTGACAGTGGCCTTTCTTTTGACATTCACGTTGCTAAAGTGGTTAGAAAGACCTTCTTCATTGCCCACCTGATCATGAAGGGATTCACATCCAGATCTAGTGAGGTCATTGTTCCCCTGTACTCTTCACTTATCAGACCAATGATCGAGTACAATGCCCCATTCGGGATGTATCTCACCCGGCATCTGCAGCAATTGGAGAGACCCCAAAAGTTCCTCACCAAAAGGATAAAGGGACTCCAAAATCTGTCATATGCTGCCAGATTGAAAACTCCAGCTCTACTCAGTCGCATACCGTCTGCTCAGAGGTGACATGTGCCTGACATACAAGGCCATGTCCAACCCGGAATTAATGGACATGCTCCACCTCAAAAAATCCAAATCCACCAAAACCACTAGAGCAAGCAACTTAAACCTTAGCACGGATATAAATAGGATGTGCTGGAGGAATAGATTTATCACTCAGAGACTCCCTATGCTGTGGAATAAAATCCCGGTCCATGTGAGGCAGAGCACCTCGCTGGCTCTGTTCAAGAGAAATCTTGACCTGTGGATGGGAGATCGTAGGTTTACTCCGGGAATCATGTCTGTGTCACTGCTGGACAGAGGCACAACAAACTAATGGGTACAGTATTTTTTCATATAAGGGGTGGCGGAAGCCACAAAACTTTGGGCTAAGCTTATAAATGCCTTGGGGCAGATAGCCTTGTATAAACCTATGAACCTATGAACCTATAAGTTTCTTTTCATTACCTCTATGCAGATCACTCATACAGAAGATAATAAAATAATTAATCTAAGGTTTTCTTGGATGATTTTATTTTATAAGTAAACACTGGGCTAAAAAAGAAGACATCAGCCAAAAAGATATTACTTTATCAAACCTTCATATTCCTCATAAAAATTCTCCCAGAAGTTTTTTCTAGATTACTACTATGTTAAATTAGCTGTGGTCTTTGTGATATTCTCAACAGGGATAATGCCTCACCCTGCATAATCCCATTCAGCTTTTTTTTCCATCTTCAGGAAGTTGGATAATAATGAATGCAAATGGGTTAATGTTAGGAATAAAAATCATCATTAAACCAGGTTATTAAAGATTTTACATTAAATGCTCAGTCATGTTTTAATATCAGGTTGTTGTAATTTCAGCACAGTTTTCAAATTACAGTTATATATTATTATTAACCAATAATGTTATCTAGTAGTGCAAATTCATATCTTTTGTTGAGGGAGAGGCCCTTTGCTCCCTTGTGGTGGGAGAGTGTACTTAGGACTCATCTGATTGAAGGTTGCTGGTACAGGGCTTAGTTTTGAGCTTTTTATTGGCTACATTGTTTAATTAAATTTGCTCATTGTGTTAACACAGCTCCACAGAGTTAGGTGACCAGCCACTGTTCTGCTGTATTCATCTGTGCAATCCAAGGAATCTGTTGCATTCTGCTAACTATAAGTACAACTTTATACTGCATTTTGCATTTTTAAATTGTATGTTTGGTATATTGCTGATTTTCTTAAAAACTGTTCTTGCTGGTTTGTTTGTACGTTTTGCCTGCTGTGGCATACACTAGATTCAGACCCTCTCCATCAAGTGCTGTTTGTTAAATTGAGCCCTAAACCAGGCTTTCTTTTGTTGGAGAGGGTCCCCTGCACCCTTGTGGCAGGAGAGCACAATTAGTACTCATTTGATTGAAAGTTGCTGGCACAAGGCTCAGTTTTTAGCTTTTGTATTGGTTAAATTGTTTAATTCAGTTTGCTCACTGAACACAGCTCCACAGAGTTAGGCAACCAGTCACTGCTCATCTGTGCAATCCAAGGAATTTGTTGCACTCTGCTAAATATAAGTACAATTTACACTGTATTTTGCACTTTTAAACTGTATTTTTCTGTATTGTTGATTTTGAAAAACTCTTCTTGCTGATTTTTTACAATTTTTGTCTGCTGTAGCATAGACTAGGTTCAGACCTGCTGAATCTGGTTCTGTTTGTTAAGTTTAGCACTAAACCAGGCTATCCTTTGTTGGATAGGGCCCCCGGCAACCTTGTGGCAGGAGAGTGTAGTTAGGACTCATCTGATTGAAGGTTGCAGGCACAGGGCTCAGTTTTGAGCTTTTTATTGGTTAAATTGTTTAGCTTAGTTTGCTCACTGTTGCTAAATAAGCCCCATGTTTGCTTGAGTTTGCATTTGTTTTAACACAGCTCCACAGAGTTAGGCAACCAACCACTGCTCTGCAGTATTCATCTATTTACGCATAGTGCACATCCATGCACCACTGTGGACTACTGCACACTGGGGGTAACCATTGGTGGTTATAGATGCAAAAACTTCAGTAGATAAATTTTCCCCAAGTAGCTGCCAGTGATCTGACTGAGAAGTCCTTAAATTGTGCTTAGCTGCTTAGAGAGCACCTCAGGTACCCTTCTGCCCCTTAAACAGTCCCAAAACCACCAAATCTATAATATTCTCATACCATTTAGAGAACCCCCACTAGTACTGACCCTTTATAGAGCACCCCATTAGTATAGACCCCATTTATACACCCATTTACAACAGCCCTCCATTTTCTCTCCCCACTGTGAAAACAGGATTTAACCTAGCATTACTGATGGTCAGTTTCCCTCCATTTCTCCTACCAGCCTGTTTGACATGGGTATCCTGAGGCACTGTAGCAACTGCTTCATGTACATGGACAACCCTCTATTCCTAAATCACCCAAGTACAATTTGTGAGAGATGCATCTACACTAAGAATCTGAAATCCTTGCTCTCTTGTGCACAGAACAGTAACACTGAACAGGCTTTCAGCTCACAAACTATGCCTCCTACACAAACCATGCACTAAACACATAAACCATCATACATGGAGGTACTTACCAGAAACCTAGTTAACACCAGAGACCTTCCAAACACAAACACGCTACACCTAATACAGCACCTACAACACTCAATATATATAAAAACACAAGCGCCAGTGTCTCATCAAATAAGCCCCTATGGCAAAGCACATCTAAATCAAATGTTTTAGTCATAGGTGACTCCATTGTGAGACACAAAGATATCCTACTCACCAGGCTGGACAAGGAGAAGGTTACAGTCAGCTGTCTACTGGGTGCCAGGATCCATCAGATCTCACATGCACTCAAGTCTCTCAACAACAAGTACTGTTATGACTCCATCATAGTTCATGTTGGTGTGAATAACTTGAGATATACCTCAATGGACTAAATGAAGAGAGACATGAGGGAGCTCTATGAATATCTGTCCCAGGCAGGTACATCCCTAGCCTTGAACACCTAGGATGATACCATAATATAAACAAAAATTGACTGACTTCAACAATTGGCTGAGCTTCTGGTGTCATTCTAAAGGGATCCTGTTTCTGTCAGGCTGCTATGACATGGTTGACAGACCACGTTACTTTGCCAGAGATGAACTTCACCTGTCACCACTAAGCTTTTTGTTACTAGCTAAGTCACTTGCCTCCCCAATAGTGCCTTTTTTAGGTAAGGTCTCAAGAACAAAATTTCCGATGTTGAAGTATCACTCACAAATAAATTAAAGGGTATTCTGCTAAATGCTAGAAGGTTAAATCAGAAACTGCACTTTCTGGAAACTCCTCTCCCTGGAGGATTTTTATGTCTGTGCAGTCACAGAAACTTGGTTCCGGGGCACAGACAGTACCCCAGCCTTGTAAGGCTACAATACCTTCTACACCTTCAGACCAAAAAATGAACATCTGAGAACCAAAGGAGGAGCATCTATCTTCATCAAAGACAAATGCACTTCTAGACTGGTTAGACAGGAAAACTCCATGGAGTTACTCCAAGTTCAACTAATTGTGGGTAAGACCCCTCTTCAAGTCTTCATTAGCTATAGACCCCCTTAAATAAACCAAGATACTGACACTGCTTATTTGGACCAACTTGAGTCAATCAAATTTATTTATTTACGTATTTTTATTTGTTTAACATTTGTTAACTGGGAAAGTCTGACTTGGAACGAACCCAATTGTCAGTGGAGGCCCGGGGAGAAATGCTCCAAACACTCAAGTCATGGGTGATTTTAACTATTCTTTTATTGACTGGGAAACTTATAAGAGTACCAACATGCTCATGCAAAGGTTTCTGGACTTTGTTAATACTAATACTCTGGAACAAACAGTATGCAACCCCCACAAGGGACTCAAATATTCTCAACCTGCTCTTCACTAACATGGGTGGCTGTTGCCCCACCACAAGTATAGGACCCTCACTGGTTAAATCTGATCACAAATCAGTCACATTTGAAGTAGCTCTAACACCTGATCCCCTCTTAGGAGAAATCAGGCTAAATATTTGACCAAACCTAATTATAACCTCCTAAGGGATGGCATAAATAATTCCTAAGCTCCTGTTCCCACACATGGCATTGACAACTATACTAAGGTATACACAAATGCCCTGTAAAAACATTTTCACAAATGTATTGACACAGCTGTACCTGATAGGATCAAAACTGCAACGTCAGGAAATATCAGTTTGGGACACGAATGTGATATAAAAAAACATGGCCAAGAAGGAGTGTATAAATATTTGGGAATTGATGAAGGATCAACAATAAAACACAAACAAATGCAAATAAAACTCAATAAGGAATATTTTAAAAGGCTTAAATTAATATGAAAAACAGCATTGACATCTAGGAACAAAGTCCAAGATATAAACCAATTTGCTCTTCCTGTCCTAACTTACAGTTTTGGAGTGATTGACTGACCCCAAATGTTTTTGGATAGTTTGGACAGGAAAACAAGAAGGATGGTTCATGCTCATTAAAAGATTTATAAAATTCAGTGCATACCAAGACTAGATATTCCCCATTCTGAAGGAGGTATGGGCTTCCTTGAAATCAATTACATTTATACATCTGAGATAGTGGGACTGCATACATATATGCTGACCTCACAAGACCCAAACTTAGTGAAAGGTTTGAAACACAAGGAGAAGAAGTCTAACATGTCTTTCCCTGCTTAGTTTAGCTAAAGCAACTCAGTGTCAAGCAGGACTGGAAATCAAACCAGAAGTAGATAAAAATCAGGCTGCAACTGAATGTGGCAAAAAGCAAACAAAAGAATATAAGATGAAGGATTAGATAAGTAGGCAATAAATGTGGAAAATGCATAAATATAGTTACAAGTATATCAGGATCAAACTCTGGAATAGTTAAGGAGAGGTGAATTTAACCAAAAGACTAAAGGTTAATATTGGTGGCTCAAGACAGTGGACTATGTACACATTGATTTACAAAGTCCATTGAACATGGGAGAAACAGACAAATGTAGGTTTTCTAAAAGAGATTTGGAAACAGTTGCATATCTTATTGCTGGTTGTGATACACTAATGGCAGAAAAACTGAATACTGAAAGGTATAATACTGCAGCAAGACTGTTGTATTGTGGATTGTGCAAACATTATAATTTTGAAGTAGCTGAAAAACACTAGAAATATGAGCCACAAAGCATTATAGAAAATTATGACATTTATATCCCATGGGATCATCCATTACAAGCAGTTAAAAAATAGATGCTAGAAAACTAGATATAGTAGTCCATGAAAAGAAAGACAAAAGTAGCACTGATTATTGAAAGTGGTACACTCAGTGACTACAAGTGTCTTATGTACAGAGAGACATAAGCCATAAAGTACCAGAATTTGCAGGCTGAAATGAGAGTAATGTGAAAGAAAGATACCCAGACTGCTCCATTAGTAGTAGGAGCAATGGGTCTTATAAAAAAGAATTTACAGTCATACTTTGATATGTTACCACTACATGTAACTCCATACAAATTGCAGCAGCTGTCATTACTGGGCACATTGTGGATGCTGCAAAGAGCACTTATGGCTAACATCAAAAATTGAAACAATACTAATTTCATGAACTTTAATTATACCTTGACTTAGGAATGGGGTCCTTTTCCGTCATGGTATTAGAAACCCAAAAGACTTGGAGAAATTAAAAAAAATGAGTATCAACCCTTATGTCGTCAGGTGGGCTGCTAACTGGCTCACTGACAGATCATTCTCAGTCACAGATGGGGACTTTACCTCAACCAGCAGACCTGTCACCACTGGGGTCCCACAGGGGTCAGTGCTGGGCCCCCTATTGTTTGGAATAAACTTCTGAGAAAGTTCAGGCCAAAACAGAGGTGCTGTGGCTGACCAGGTTTGCTGAAGCTGCGCATCTGCTGATGGCTGCAAATTTGGTGCAATCACTGAATCCCCAATGATGTCAACATATTTCAAGAGGAACTTACACAAACCAGTAATTGGTGCCAAAGTCATAGACTCAAACTCAGTACTACAAATGCATTACCATTCCCTTTGGTAAAAACAATATCCCTGCAGACTATCATATAAACGATAATACCCTAAGTAATGACTCAGTACTGTGAGACTTGGGAATGCAGGGTGACTGTAGGCTAAACGTTGACCACCATGTGTCTACTGTGGTAAGGGAGGCATTCTACGTCACACACCTCATAAGCAAAGGCATTGCCTCAAGAATTAAAGAGGTCATAACACCCCTGTACTCAACCCTCATCAGGCCAATAACTGAGTACAGTGATCCCTTTGGTATGTATCTCACTAGGCACCTGCAGCAACTGGAGAGGCCTCAGAGATTTCTAACCAAGAAAATTCAGGGTCTCCAGCACATATCATACATTGACAGACTGTAGTCAATATCACTGTACTCAGTAGCATATAGACTACTTAGAGGAGACTTGTGCCTGGCCTACAGAGCAATCTCAGGTCCAAACCTAATGGAAATGCTGCAAATCAAATGGGACAAGGGTCACCTGCTCCAGGGACCTTAACCTGGCCTGCAACATACCTAGGACCTGCTGGAGATATAGATATGTCTCTCAGAGGTCGCCATTTCTCTGGAATAGGCTACCAGTTCACATCAAACAGTGCCCTTCTATGACCCTGTTTAAGCATAGCCTGAATGACTGGATGGGAAACTATAAATTCCTGCTAGGGATTTCACCTATGACCCTCCTTTATATGGGCAGTCATTGCTAACCAAGATCTCAAGTTTAGGCAAGATTCTTTATAATGGGTTTCTGTAGTATTATATTGGGTGCACATGGCTAGGCTTATGAAGACCTTTGAGTCAATAGCCCAGTAACCACCTATGAACCTATTATCATTTATCATTCAAATACTTGCCTATATGGAGCTTGTGATGGCATTTGTTTGGTTGACTCTAATCATGGATTATTTGATTCTGAACACAGATTTTTAGTACAAGTTGTAAATGAATTAATTTTGTGGATTACTGTATAAAGACTATGCAAGTAGTGTTTCATTCTTATTGGTAAACTAATTAGATATGACCAACATTTAATACTATGACATGTCATACTACATTTCTTAATTCATGTTTCTTAAGCATCTGAGGAAGTACTAGATGAGAAATGTTATACATTATGAGGAATAACGTTCTATGTGTGTCCGCATATGTGTATGTATATACTTATGTATGTATGTATTTATTTATTTAGAATACATTTATCATACTCCATGCTCTTATGTCTGAATAATTTGTTTTTTACTGATTTCCATTTATTTATTTATGTATGTATGTTTGGGTTCCCTACGGTAGACCGATAGCTCAGAAGATCGACAATCACATCACCGACGCCAGAAGACCGACGGAGCAGATAAATGCCGATTTGTAATCCCGACAGCGAAAACACCGACATGGGAAACGTGTGAGCGCAACTCGGTAAGTGTGCGATAGTGAGGGATTTAGGGTTAGGGTGCGTGTAAAGTAAGTTTGCGATAGTGAGGGACTTAGGGATAGTATGCAGGTAAGGTAAGTGTGCGATAGTGAGGGACTTGAGGGTTAGGGGTGGATTAAGTGAGTTAGGGTTAGGGTGAGGGTAAGGTAAGTGTGCGATAGTGATGGACTTGAGGGTTAGGGGTGGATTAAGTGAGTTAGGGTTAGGATGCAGGTAAGGTAAGTGTGCGATAGTGAGGGACTTGAGGGTTAGGGGCGGATTAACTGAGTTAGGGTTAGGGTGCGGGTGAGGTAAGTGTGCGATAGTGACAAACCTTAGGGTTAGGGTTTAGGTTAAGGTTAGTGCATATATAGTTGTGTGTAAGGTGTAGTGTAGGTTTTTAGGTTGTTGGTGTGCTTGTGTTGTGTGTGTGTTGTGTGGAACAACGAACTTTTTGTTTTGTTAACTGTCGGGATTGCGGTTTGTCAGGCATGTGAACTTTCATGTTTTTGCGGTTTCTTTCTTGTGGTGTCAGTGTTGTGGTTGTCAGTGTTGTGTACTGTTGTTTTAGTGTAGTAGACCCGTATGTTTACATGACATGGACAAGCTTACTTGAGCCTAGTTTATGCCAGATCTTTGATGAGCTGTAACCAGATCTGTGTGCTGTGTCATACAAAGTTTGGAATAAGGTGGGATTGTTAAAAAACATAAAGCCTAGCAGACAGTGACATAGTATTATCTACCACTATGAACAACAGAGACCAAATTAGAATGCACAGTCGCAAAAGCTGTAAGCCTGTAAATAAACCATTGTTATTTAAAGGCACTGAATTGTCTGTAGGGGCATCACCACTCCATTGCTTAGTACTTCTCAGCAAGGTAGCCTAGTCACCCCAACTTATCAAATTAATAATATCCCTGCTGTCTGCGTTTAAGTCAAGGCTGTCATAACTTCCACAGTAGTCAGTGTTCAAATCATTTATTTTTGTCTGTAACTCTGAATCCTGGTACAAAACTTCATGTGCATACTTATCATAGACCCCCTTGTGCATAAAGCTCATATACACTTAAATGCTTTTGGTGTATTGTGTATCGTCTTTCTCTGTCACACACACACACACACACACACACACACACACACACACACACACACACACACAGGAACACACAGGCACACACACACACACACACACACACGCACACACGCACACACGCACACGCACACACACACAGGCACACACACACACACAGGCACACACACACACACACACACATACACACACACACACACACACAGGCACACACAAGCACAGTCACGTACACACAGACACACACATACACAAGCACAGAAATAGAAGCACATGCACACACACACACACACACACACACACACAGACACACACACACACACACACACACACACACACACACACACACACACACACACACACACACACACACACACACACACACACACACACAGATGTTGCTATGGATAATGCCCAGTATTCGTCAACAGAGTGTCCCATATGCAATCATGATGCCACCAAATCAAGATAGGTCATACACCACAGTAAATCCTCACCGAGTAGAACTTGGCACATGCATGTAATCCTGCTCACAGTAAATACCTCACATTTAGCTTCCTCGTCTGAGCCTTTTATGTTTACTCACTTGGGAAATATTCCCTATGTTATAATAAAAACATTTAAAGCCTTAAGATTAGAAAGTCAAACAAGCCTACTAATAAGTAATCAGAACTGCACAAAAACCAATATCAAAGCTCACTAACCCCAAATCAGAGAAAGTAGATTGAAAGAAAAAATCTAAACTCAGATTCAGAGACAGCAACATAGACACTTTCATATATAACTGTAGTTTAAATGGAAAAAAAGCACTAGCCTGAATCTAATTATCTCACATGGGAATTAAATTAATTATCTTCTTTGAAAGTGGTATCTTTTCAGCTGGCACGTTTCAAGCACATTAATTGAAAATGCATTTAGTGTAAAAGCACTTAAAATCTTTGCAATAATATTCTAAAGCAGGTAGCCTTCCTAGAAACATGACTCATAGTATCACCGAATCAGGAGTGATACACCTATGCACAGTTTAAGCCATATTGTGAAAAAGAGAAAAACAAAACTATGCCTTTATATTTTACTTAAAGCTCTAGAACTGCAGCTTCCAACTAATCAACATTCCTGGACTTGGCTATTCTTAGAATTCTCTTGCCGATTATCCATCACTGAACTTCTGTTATAGGTATGACAGTCGATGTTGCTGCTAAATGTTACAAAGCAGAACTTTAAAATGAATTTTGTGAAATTGCCCTTGGCTGACACATCTCTATACAAATATTTTAATTCTGTTTGAACTAATGGTGTAACCAGTATTAGAGCAATAGTTAGGTAAGGTAACATAGGAGACAGAAGACTACATTATTGCACTCTGGGTTGAATTACAAAACAAGCTGACACTTTTGCCCCCATGCAGCTATGAGTTAATAGTGTATCTATTAAAATGAGTTGACCTTTCAAAAATGATTTTATTTTATTTAGTTTTATTTGACATTTGTTTACCGGGGAGGCCCGACTAGACTAGAAGCCCATTTTCAGTGGAGGCCCAGGGAGAAAAGCTCCAAAGTACAACAAAAAGACAATTGACAGAAATTACCAAAAAATGTACATTCTGCTTAACAGCATAACATTGATCTAGTTAGGGCATAACAATAACAATAAAACCTTCAAAGTATTTATGGGCTAGTACTAATGGGGCCCATGAATACAACTGTAAGCAAAGTGCAAAGTCATGAGAAATACACTTCTGTTGCTCCTAATGTAGTCAAAGTCTTGTCAGCTGTTTGTTATACACACAAAATATTATGCATATGGGGAAGAAAACCATGGCTGGTTGTTAGAATAGGGTAAGAGAAGAGATCTGTAGTATAAAAGTGAAGAGAAGAGGGTATTTACAAGAGTGGGGTGTAGGTTATTGGATTATGGTTTGATCAGACAGGTGCAATGCACCAGCAGAGCCAGTTGTTGGTCAGGTGTTCTTTGAGGGGGTATTTGAACTTGGATGGGTTTGTGGTATTTATGATTTGTTGTGGTATGGTATTCCATATTTTGGCTATTTGAGTAGAGTATAGAGTCTCCAAAGCTATTGCTTGATTTAGTGGTTGTTAATAGTGATTTGTTAGATGATCTCAGAGTTCTATTATTGGAGTAGGGATGTTTCAGATTTTGTAGTTAGTTTCAATGGCAAAAAATGTTATGGGCAGTTGTTATTTGATTGAGTAATAGTAGATTGGGTAGCTCTAGCCTTTTAAGTTGTATGAGGGCATCACAGTGGTGGGATCTATAATGTGCATTTGAGGTGAATCTGGCTATTTTGTTGTAACAGCTCTCTAGTTTAGATGTCTGTTTTTTCAGATTGCTGAGGACAGAAGAGATGTAAAGTATTGTGGATAGTAGGTTCGTCTTTGCAATGGACTGTCTGGTGATGTTAGGAATGGTTTCAATCTATAGAGTGAGCCTAGTTTTATGTGGGCTTTTTGGATGATGTGCACTAGATGCTTGTCAAATCTCAGTCTGTTATCGAGAGTGATTCCTAAAAGTTTAGTGTGTGAGACTGGTTCAGTTTTGGTTTTATTGAATGAGTAAATGAGAAACTGGGGAGTGTGATCAGATGGTTTGGAGTTGGAGAAAATCATTAATTTGTTTTTGTCTGGGATGAGAAGAAGTTGATTGTTATGGAGATAGGATTCTATAGCGGTGAAGGATATTTGTGTTCTATCTCATAGTTGTAGAAGAGAGAGAGTGGAGCACTGATGAGAGAAGAATCATCTGCATATTGAACTGCTGTGGCAAAGTTCATAGGTTCATAGGTAGGTACTAGGCTATTGGCCCAAGAGCCTAAGTAAGCCTAGCCTACAAGGTTCCTTGGCTTATGTCACCCAAGGAAGTTAATTTCCTGTGCCCCTGTCGAGCAGAGCCACAGAAGTGATCCCTGTGGTGTATTTCCTATTTCCCATCTACTCATCAAGATTTTTCTTGAAGAGTGCTAATGAGGAACTTTGCTTGACATAGATGGGTAACTTGTTCCAGAGTATAGGAAGTCTCTGGGACAGGAATCTATCCCTCCAGCATGTCCTGTTTATTGTGGTGACAAGGTTTAGGTCCCTAGAGCATGTAGCTCAGAGGGATTGAGATTACTTTAGGTGTAGCATGTCCAACAGCTCTGGGTTTAACATAGCTTTATATGTTAGGCAGAGATCTCCTTGGACTAGGCGATATGCTACAGAGTAAATCTGGAGTTTTTTGAGGTCAGTGTAGGGCATCTGTTTGAGGCCAGTAATCATCTTTGTGAGGTACTTCTGTGGCCTTTCCAGCTGCTGCAGATGTCTTGTGAGGTACATTCTAAAAGGGGCATTGTACTCTATAATAGGTCTAATGAGTGCCGAGTAGAGGGGAACAATCACCTCTTTTTTCCTCGATGAGAACCCTTTTGTGATGAGGTGTGCCGCATAGAAGGCTTTCCTGACTACTGTGGTGATATGATTATCAAAGGAGAGACTACTGTCCACCTGGGTCCCAAGGTCTCTTATCACACATTTGGCATTAAGTAGACTGCCGTTTATGTGGTAGTTCATGGGTACAGAGTTTTTACCAAAGCTGATGACAATGCACTTTTTGGCATTCAGCTTGAGGCCATGCCTCTGACACTAGGCATCTGTCTCAGTGAGGCCCTTCTGTAGGATGTCCACATCATTTGGGGACTCGATTATGGCTTATAGTTTGCAGTCATCTGTGAACTTCATTAACCAGAGGCCTTCTGTGTTAGCCTGTACTTCAGAGAAGTAGATACCAAACAGGAGAGGTCCCAGGACTGAACCCTGTGGTACTCCACTTGCCACTGGTTTGAAGTCAGTTTTGTAGTCTGCAACTTTTACAGTGTGGGTTCTGTCAGTAAGCCAGTTGGTAACCCATCTTGTGACGTAGGGATTTATACCTAGTTTAGTGAGTTTAGCTATAATTCCAGAATGGGGGATGGTGTTCAAAGCCTTGGTGAGGTCAAGATAGGCTGTGTGAACCACCTTACCCTCATCTATGGCTTTGGTGACTGCCTCAAAGAAGTCGATCAGGTTCAGAAGGCATGATCTGCCTTTCACAAACCTGAACTGGGTGGGGTCCAGAGTTTGGAGGTTACCAATGTCTTTGTTTATGAGTTCCATGATGATACGTTCCATGGCCTTGGAGACCAGGCTCATCAGGCTAATAGGGCGATAGTTCCCAGGATCATTGGTGGCTCTCCCTTTGTGGAGTGGGATAACTGTTGCTGTGCGCCATTCAGTGGGCACAAAGCCTGACGTGAGGCTATGATTTAACATGGTGCTTAGGTGGGGAGCCAGTTTGTTCTGAAGTTCATGTAAAACGCAGCCTGGGATGTTAGTCGTGGTATGGAGTTTGTAAATATAGTAAAGAGAATTGGTCCTAGTATTGAGCCTTGAGGCACTACAACAGGGATAGGTAATAGAGAGGAGAGGTCATTTTGCCACTTAATATCTTGTTGGTGATCAGATAGGTAGTTGTGAAACAATAATATAGCTGTCTGATTTAGATTAAGGGATGTGAGTTCTTTGAGTAGACTTTGGTGAGAAACCATATCAAAAGCTTTAGACATATCAAGGAATATAGACGAGACAAATTGATCATTGTTTTTGAGTTGGTTTATTGCATTAGTGAAACTTAATAGCACAATTGTGATGTTGTGTCTGGGAAAAAATCCATGTTGTGTACTGGTTAGTAGGTTGTTAAGCAGTAGATAGTCCATACATTATGAACGCATACATTTTTCTAGAATTTTGGAAAGTGATGATAAAATGGCTACAAGGCTATAATTTGATAGTTCTGTTAAGGTGCCAGCTTTGTGCAGAGGGATGACATAGAAAATTTTACAGAGTTTGGGGATGCACTGTTCCTTGATGGATTGGTTGATTAAGAGAGAGAGATAGGGTAGACTATAGCATCTGTTGCTACCTTTTGATATTCAGTTGGGAGGTGATCTGCTGCTAGGGATGTGGGCTTCAATATGTTTAGTAATTTATTTTATAGTGTTAGTTTGGATAGGTTGAAAGGTGAGAGTCGAGAGTTGCATCTGTTTTCACAGGAGAAGAGAGAGACATAGTATTATTTTTTTTTCACTAAGGGTATTATGGAGTTGACAAAGTAAGAGTTAAATTTGGTAGCTGTACTTTCTGTGGAGTTAGTAGTGGTAAGGGTTGTGGTTTTGGATTGTCTTGATTGCAATATTTCATTGATAGACCCCTGAATAGTTGGGGATACTTTGATTTTGTCACTGGATTGTAGTATAATAGTTTTTTTGTCAGCCTTGATGAGTTCTTTGGATTTATTTCTCAGCTGCTTTTAATTGACAAGGGAAGTTTGTTTTCTCTTGGTCTGATATTGTGACCAGGCTTTGTCTCTCCATTTTAGCAGCTGTTAGGTATACTTTGTTAGCCATACTATGTATTCTGGTTTAACCTGTATTTTTCTAAAAGGTGCTAGGTTGTTTAGTATGTCAAGGACTTTATCGTTAAAGTACTGGACGGCAGAGTCTAACTGTAAATTTTTTAGTGGGGACTAGTCGCACAGTTGTAATAGTAGTTTGAAGACATCGGGTGAAAAGTATTTTTGTTCCTAATCTGTTTGTGAATAGGATCTTTTGTGAGGCTTACTTGGTGTCTGAGTAAATAGGTGGTAAAATTATCACTATGGCTGTCTGGGAGGCAGCCAGAGTCATATATCAGTGATGGCTCATTGATTAGGTTCCAGTCAAGTATAGACTGCCTTTTGCTGTGCTCATCTGTCCTGGTTGGTGACTGTATTGTTTGGATAAAACCATGGAGCTTTATATAGTTAGAAGGGTTGTCAGAAGTAAAAGTGAGCCAGTCCATGTTGAAGTCTTCCAACAAATGCAATCTGAGGGTCATGCTGCTTAACGCTAGAAGTCTAAATCTCAAAATGCATTCACTCGAAGCACTCCTTAAAATGGAGAACATCAACATTTGTGCTTGCCTGCTCTCCCTGACTAAGCTAACAAAAAAATAAAACCATTGTGATATGAGCTCTGAATGTTCACTGCATGGCTGATTCAGAGTGCAAACACCTTCAGTGACCACTGTACACAGGCTACAGGAATTCAATACCCACACCACTACAAGTCAATTAATATGTGATATGGCTAACTCACCAATGGCAAATAATTAATATGTGATGTGGATATCCCACCACTGCCACCAATTAATGTGTGACACCCCTGCACTGGCCCAAGTAATCAAGGAGCCTCAATCCTCACCACTAGCACCAGTGAGGGATGTACACACTGGGAGGATGACAGGTACACACACAGTAAAGTACAATTTCCTTTAAAAGCACACAGAGATCACAGTCAGTCTGGGGGCTAGTTTTGCTCTCTTTCTCCAGATCCCCAATAAAACTCTTCACTGGCACAGCTATAGAGTTGAGATCTCAGCTGAGTGGCCAAGTTAAGACCTCCAACACCCTTTCTGTCCAAGCAGTGTTTTGTGTCCCTGCTGAAGTAGCTGACACATACACACACACACACACACACACACACACACACACACACACACACACACACACACACACACACACACACACACACACATTCTGAGATTTGATTTATACACAAACACACCCCTGGAAAAGGCTGGCACAGGTTTACTAGCTATGCCCCCTTCTTCTCAGACTATAGGGTAGTGCCAGCTGCCACCAGCCACAACTTATTAACTACTTTTAAGGCCCTTACAAAGGGTGACCAATCCTACTGTGTAATGTTACTATTATCCAAATTGTAAGTGTGACAAAGACTTTCAGGGCTATTTAGGAGTGGTCTGTATAGTGTCACCAAATACATATGCAAGTACTCCAAGAGCTTAAATATCTCTAAACAAACCAGCCACAATTAAACGGTTTAAATATGTTTAATAATAAATAATAAATAACAAGACAATACTCAATCAACACAATAACTGCAGAGTTCAGCGTCACAGGAAATACTTTAAAACAACATTGCAGGGCAGTCTCAAATAAATACAGAAAACATCTAAACAAATCTTTACTATATTCCTATCTGTATCTAAGAGACACTATGCCCTAAATAACTTACAGAGCAACATGCAGGCAGAAGTGCTGAATAGATGTTTCTAGGTCCAAGATAAGATACAAAATTCACACTCTTCCTCTCTGACAGAGTTTGTAAATTAATATCACATATTACTGCAGGGTTAGCCTGGATGACATCACTCTTTTTCACCTGCCTTCATTTCCCAGGCTAATAAAAACTTAACAAAATGTAACATTTCTCTGTGAAAAATACATATCTCTCAGATGTTTGCTCAGAACTGGAGGTTGTAAAACAGTTTAACATTTTTCCATTTGAAACCTAGTAATTATTTCTGTTTCAAGACAACAGGAAAACCTCTAGCTCTAGACATTGTGTCGCTTGCTGCACTGAAACTGAGATAACACAATCATAAAACACTTTACTTTTTCAACTTATTTTCTTGAAGTTTTGAAAGTTAACTCTGTATGTTCCAGCTTCTACTTTTAAGACATACATTTGTAAATTTGTATATAGTTTATATACATTTCTGTTCTTTTCTAGTAGGGTACACTGTCGTTGCATTTTAGCTCAGTACTTTACACACACTTCTGCACCAATAGTTTAATATACACATAACATATAGTTCTCTTACATTTGTAAGACAAACATATGAATTATATCAATATTCACAAATAACATATGATTGTTACAAAATTCCAGATAGCTGTGTTAGTGTTTCACAATGTGAACCAAACATTGTATAGAAATTCAGGCACCAATCACACATCAAGGCTTGCTTCTCCAAGTGTGTCCAAAGAATTTCTAACTACTGTATTACAAAACAAAATGCATAACTGGAAAAGTATTTAAGAGTGAGGGATAGCTGCAATGGTCAGTTTATCTAGCTGGACTATTATAAGTCAACAATGAAAACAGAAGTTAAGCATGCAGTGAAGGTGGTAATCCTCACAATAGGCAAGTAGCAAACAAGCTTATGCAACACTAGACATAATCACTAGGAGTGACAGTTATTCTCTGTGCAACAGATATATATTTTATGAAAATAAAACTGTCCAAAATTCACTGTGTTTATAACAAAGCATCATGATACCTAACACTGCAGTATGACTCAGTTTGAATGTTAGCTCCCACGTTAAGCTCCAAAGCAGTTTCATTTAACCAATAAATAAGGAGACCATACATCAGTAACATCAGTGAAATAATTCAAAATAGTGTTGAATACTGGAGAATGATTGGTGGATGAATTAACTATTAGATATAATAATTTATATACACAATAAGTAACAAAGAGACAGCAGTGATGCTAGTTCGATTTGATGCAGGTGAGGGAATACCTATTTATCAAACTCTAGTATTGTGCTGCATTACATCAATAAGGTAGCCTAGACCATTGTATATTGGATATTTTAAAGTTAGACCCTATGCATAATATACAACTATACAACAATCAGTTCTCCCTGAATCCTACCAGATTCAGCTTTGTGAAGGGCAGATGTTGCCTTTTAAATCTGGTTGATTTCTTTGAAAATGTGACCAAGGCCATTGACGAGGGCAAATCTGTGAACACATCATACCTCGACCTGGCAAAGGCTTTCAACACAATCCCACATCCAGGCATTACCAATAAACTTAGCAAACTGAATATAAACTCCTTCATTGTAAGCTAGATTGCCAGCTGGCTCACAAACTGGACACACGCTATCAAAGTGGGTGTCTCCACATCAACCAGCAGACCTATTACCAGTGGAATGCCACAGGGCCAGTGTTGGGCCCCCTACTGTTTGGTATATACTTACCAGAAGTTCAGGTCAAAACTAAGGGGTTGTGGCCGACCAAGTTTGCAGATGACTGCAAACTTGGTGCAATCACTGAATCCTCAAATGATGCCAGTGTAGTTCAGGATGGTGTCACACAGACCAGTGACTAGTGTATTAGTCAAAGTCTCAAACTGAATGCCAAGAAATACCTCATCATTCCCTTTGGCACAGACAATGTCCCCTCACACTATCAGATCAACAGCAATACACTAAGTACCCATGAAGTGGTAAGGGACCTGGGATCATAAGTTGACTCTGTCCTTAACTTCAACCACCATGTGTCTACTGTAGTAAGAAAAGGTTTCAACCTAGCACATTTGATTAGCAAAGGCATTGCCTCAAGAGTAAAAGAAGTTATAACCTCCCTATACTCAGCACTTATCTGGCCCATAATTGAGTATAACACCCCATTTAGCATGTACCGTACTTAGCACCTGCAGCAATTAGAGAGACCTCAGAGGTTTCTAACAAAGATGATCAAGGGGCCCTAGCATGTGCCTTACACAGGCCAACTAAATTCCCTGTCACTATATTTCGTATCTCAGAGACTTCTTGCGGGAAACTTATGCCTGGTCTACAGAGCAATCCAAGACCCAGACCTAATGACCTTGCTGCATATCCATAAATCAAACAAGACCAGAGCTAGCCATTCTAGGGACCTAAATATGGCAAGCGACTTAAATAGGACATGCTGGAGGGATAGATTTATCTTCCAGTGACTGCCACGTCTTTGCAACAGGCTACCAATTCATGTGAAACAGAGCACCTCTATGACACTGTTCAAAAGGAACCTGGACGAGTGGATGGGGCACTGTAAATTGTTACCAAAGACAGAGTCCACAACCATCCTGGACATGGGCAGTCATCATGAAATCCATTCTTGGGTATTGACTAGCATTTCCGTGCTATTACACTAGGATGAAATAGCTAGGCTTAAAATGACCTCCGTGTAAATAGCCTAGTAAGCTCTTATGATCTTATGATCCTATGGACACCTTTGAAATGCTTTACAATTAAATACTTTGTGCTACAGCTCCTCCAAATGGATTTGCTGAGACAGAGCATGTATTTAAATGACTAATAGCCAAGTATAGATACATCTATAATATACTGTTGTGAAAGTGCTGACAGACATTAGTGCAAGCCCTAGCTGCAGTGGTCGATCACTGTTCAGGTAAGAGGACAAAGCTATCATGGCATGAGAAATATCAGAAAATAAACAGAGCAAATAAATGAGGGAAATATATTGGTTTCATGGTGAGGTAGACAGCAGTAGTCTTCACTAAGGGTCCATAAACTAAAATGTTTAATGTTTCAATTGCACCATATATTTAAATGTACAACTAAAATTCAATCATTTTACAGCACAAGATGCAGTGATGTACTGTATCTTCATATTATCTTGTGACCTGTCCTTCCCCATTTTGACGAGGTGTGGGGGAGGGTGAACCCACGTGAAGCAAAATAAAAAATAATGGCATGAACCTGAAACTCAAAAAAAAAACTTTTTTAGAAAACATTTAGTAAGAAAATATGAAATAATGTATTCATACTTAAGCATTTGGAAACTGACTTTTAGTAATGAAGAATATAGTGGCATTTTTTATTGCACTTTCTCAGCCTAAGACATGTCTCCTTATCATTAGAATTTAAAACAATGACGTGTCATTATTAGCAGCAGCCCACTTTTTCTCCATTTTGTGTAAGGGGTGTTGTGTTAACTGTTGCTACCTTCCTCTGTTCAGTGCTGCTCTCCAACCTTCAGCACTCACGCCTGATTTTCATAGATCTTTTTTCACAAAAAACATTTACTTCTCTGCAGGATGCCCTTGTTTCTTGTTGCTTTTCTGCACATGTGCTCAAACCATCATAATCTGTTCTTTTTAACCTTTTTTGCAATTGGAGCTACTTTGACTTCTGCTCTTATCTCCTCATTTCTTCATGTGACCCACAATGTGCATCCTACCACCTGTCTCAGGTATTTCACCTTCATTACCTCTAGCTTCCTCACCTGCTCTGCCTTTACTGCCAAGATTTCTGTACCATACAGTATTACTGGTCACACCTCTGTTTTGTACACCTTACTTTTCATATTCTTTGGCATTCTTCTATCATATACTTCACCTGACTCCCTGTGCCAGTTAGATGCAGCCTCTCTGATTTTAGCTTTGATATCCTCATTCAGGCTTCCCTTCTCCTCAACCATCCCTCCCAGATACTTGAAGCTGTTAACCTGTTTCACTATTTTCCATTCTGCCTCAGTTTTCAGCTTCTTCTGACTTCCTCCATTTGCTTCCATTACACCTGTCTTATCTGCACTAAATTTCATCCCACATGCCTTCAGTTTTGCATTCCATTTCCCTATTCTTTGCTGAAGTTCTTGCTCAGACTCTGCTTTAATGCTACATCATCTGTATGCAGCAACTGTGTTGCTCTGTCCCCTCCAACCTGTTTGCTAATGTAGTCCATCACCAATACGAATAGCACTGTGCACAGAGATGAACCATGATGCACACCCTCTTCCAATGGGAACACTTCTGTAAGGCTGAGAGACTAAACACTTTTTGTACTTGAGCCATAGGGTCCTTGAACATAGCTTTTACTCATTCTACCAGGATTTATGGGAATTCAAATCATTGCAGGACTGCCCAAATCAGCTTTCTTGAGACCTTGTCATTTGCTTTCACCAAGTCTAGGAATGACATTTGGGCTCTTTCTTCATCTGTAGCTTCTTCTCAACTATTTAAACTATCTGTATCAGTTTAGTTTGTACTACATCCTGATCTGAATCCAAACTACTTATCTTCCATCTTACTTTCTACTGCTCTGCTTATTCATTTGTCAGTCACCAACTCCAGAACTTTTATGCAATTTGACAGTTTGGTACCTCCGTACTGCCAAGAATTGAAAATGTTCCCTTTGCTCCTGAACACTGGAACTAATATACTTATTCTCCAGTAGTCTGGGATATGTCTTTCTCTCCACACATTGCTATGAGTACCCTAAGGAGCCATTTCTCCCCTATCTCACTCAGCATATTTGTTGTATCTTTTGTGACATCATCTGAGCCTGCTGCTTTCCCTGACTTCATCTTCCTTAGTGCTGTTCTTACTTCTTCTAGGGTGGGCTACTCTTCTCTCTCATTGTAGGCTGTTTCTGGGGCAGTACAGCTGTGGAGCTTTCTTCATTCAGAAGCTGTTAGAAGTACTCCTTCCATCTGCCTTTGATGTCCTCTGGGCTGGTGAGCAGGATGTTGCTTACATGCCTTATGAAGGGTGTCTGACTATCTTCTTTATCTTTCTGTCTTTGTCTTTCAATCTGATATACATTCTTTGTGCCACCTACTGAGGCAATTTCAAGATGCTGGTACAGTGCCTCAGATGTCTTGTTGTTTCCAACTGCAACTCCTCTCTTAGTCTTTTTATGAGTCACATTATTCCTTCCAAGCCTTGTCTGTAAATTTCTATCACCCACTTTTTCCTGCACTCCTTCTTTCTTTTGTTGACTTCCTGCACTTCTGCATTCTCACACCAGCTTTCCTTATGCATCTTATTTCTATACCTGCATCACCTGCATATCTGTTTTGTAGTCTTCTATTTTGACACGAATAGATTTCAGAACTATAATTGGTGCAGTTAATAGGCCATCATGATGTAAGAAATGAAGTCAGAGAAAGTAGCATTAAATGAACTTGCCCAGGTGCAATAGTATACTTGAGGGTGAACTGGAGGAGACAAATTAATTTAGGATGGTGCAAATCTTAATATTAATATTAAATCTTAATATGACCCATAACTCCTGCTCTTATAATTATCAACTCCTTTATATGTTTACAATATATTTTTATGTTATAGAAAATGCTTATTATTAGAAATGCACACTACATGGCCATGAAAGGAACATAGAATTCCCTGGCTATCTAATGTACTTCATTAGCATTTAATTATACCCACTGCTGTATTACAAAGGCATATAGATCATACTGCCCCAGCTAAACAAGCAATAAAAATAAAAAATAAAAAAGAAGTTGGTGTTCTCAAGTTAATTGGAATATAGAATGAGAGTATGTATAAACTAAAAGAATGACATGCATTACAAAACAGACTCATGATTAAATGTTATACATGCATTTGAGAATGTCAGACTAGCTTTGTAATCAAGTAGGAAGCAACACTAATTATTTCAAGAGAAGAACACATACTGTCATATCTAACAGTTTTATAGTACATCTGTGTATTAATCTGACTAGTGAAAGGGTTTACCTGAGGATAGAAAGACTTTAAAAGGAAAATAAATGCATTTTAACATACATACTATTACAGCTCTTAAATGAGATAGTGCTACTTAAAAGTTGGCTCTGAACATTCTAGAGACACGAACAGGTGCCTGATAAAAATCAAATATAACAGAACTGCCTTCACTCAAAAATAAAATTTGCATTTAATCATTTCTGCAGCATATTACCTTTCCCCCATCAATTATCTTCTCAAATTTGTTAAATTATTTCAAAGTGAAAGAATAATCCTTCATATCTCAGGATAGTAGACAGCTCATCTGAGCTTATATATATATATATATATATATATATATATATATATATATAGATATACACTTAAAAATGTTTTTTTTTTAATATAATTAAAAATATAATGGTGAGGGAAGCACTTACCCTTTTAAGAGTAAAAATAAAATTAAATAATTAGGATTGGCTTGCCAGGATCATTCACTGTTTATTTCAGGTGCACAGCATTACAGATGTCTCTATTGCCCCTTGGGTTACTACTGTAACCCTAGATGATTTCCTTTTCTGGGTGGTCCAACTCTCTTGGCAGTTGGACATCTTGGCTATGTGGCTATGGATAACTGAAGACCATGGAGAGGAGGGGATAAGCAGGAACTGTGATACTCAACCATATGATGAGTTTGAAGGTAACTGTCTAACATTTCATTAAATCTGCTGGCATTGGCAACATGTACAAGGAGAGCAAAACATGGAGAAAAGAATCAGAACAGGGATAGTCCACTTGAACTACTTGTCACTTATGTCAGTTATACCACATGAACTTCAACTAAAACTTTTACAACAAGATTGGGAGCTTGTCATGCTTTACGCGGCTTCATTTCTTCAAGTTTCATTTGGTTTTAATATCATGAAGGAATGGATCCACTCCTAAGTCAGGGTATGATTGAAGCTCAAGAAATTACTATTAATTCAGCCTTTGATGTTAGCCCAAAATGCTCTTCTCAGAACCTGCAATGTGCCCAGAACTGGCTTCTGCAATTTGCACAGAGTTACATGTAATGTAGCATATCTAAATATGATGGTAAATTCTTTTTTTTCATAAGACCCGTTGCTCCTACTACTATTGGGACTGTATGGGCATCTTTCTTCCACATTGCTCTCATTTCTGCCTGCAGATCCTGATATTTTATGACTTAGTATCTCTCTGTACGCAAGACACTGTAGTCGCTAGATGTAGCAATTTCAAAGATCAATCTACTTTTTTCTTCTTTTCATGGACTACTATATCTGGTTTTCTTGCATCTATTCTTTGAACTGGTAATAGGTGATCCCATGTCATGTAAATTTCATGATTTGCTGCAATGTTTTGTGGTTTATGTTTCCAATGCTTTTCAACTACTTCAATATTGTAGTGTTTGCAAAATCCCCAATGCAACAGCCTTTCTACTTTATTTTGCCTTTCAGTACATAGGCCCTCTGCCATGAGTATGTTTTACCCAGCAATAAGATAGGTGTGATACACACCCAGCAACAATATGTGTGAGTGTTTCCAGTTCTTTTTTACAGAACCTACATTTGACTTCTTTCTCCCGTATGTTCAATGGACTTTCTAAACCAATGTGTGCATAATCCACTATCCTGGGCCACCACTATTAACCTTTTATCTTTGGGTTTCAAATCACCTCTCCTTAACCATTCCTGTGTCAAATCCTGATCAACATGAGGTGGTTCCAGGGGATCTCTGTACTTGTATCAATATTTATGCCGTTTCCACATTTCTTGCCTTCTTATCTAATCTTTCTGCTTACATTCTTTCTTTTGTTTCTGACACGTTTCAGTTGCTGTCTGATTTTTGCCTACTTCTGCTTTAATTTCCTTTCCTGCTTGATAGCCAAATGCTTCTGCTAAATATAGCAGATAAGTCATCTTAAACTACTTCTCCTCATGTTTTAATTATTTTTTATAAGACCCCGTTGCTCCTTCTACTATTAGAACTGTCTGGGCATCTTTCTTCCACATTGCTCTCATTTCTGCCTGCAGATCCTGATATTTTATGACTTTGTATCTCTCTATACACAAGACACTGTAGTCACTGGGTGTAGCCCTTTATAGGCACTTACACGAGTGCATGGATCGTGCTATTCCCTAACAGAACCAAGATACTATCCTCCAAAAAAAGGAAGCCAATCTGGTGGTCCCCTGCCATAAACAAACTCTACAACAGAAGAAAGAAACTGTTGCAAAAAAGAGTAAAATCCCATGATTGGAGCAACTCCCTGGTCAGCCTCAGTAAAAAGCTGAGATCCCTCATAAAATCCTCCAAAGCTAGTTACGAAAGCAAAATCGCCACTGATTCTAAAGACAACCACAAAGCATTCTATAGCTATGTCAAGAATCTCAATGGCAGCACTCAGATCTGCTCTGAGTTACAGCACAATGGTACTAAATATACAGAACCAACTGATATTTCCAACATCCTGGCAGATAGGTTCAGTGCTAACTTTACCCACTTCTCACCCCTATACCCTCTCTATACTGGAAGAATGCAAAGCTCCTGTAATCATGGCTGCACAGGTAAAAACCACACTCTCCAAAGCCAAGAACACAGTATCCATGGGACCTGACAACATCCCAGGCTGCATTCTACATGAACTACAGAATGAACTGGCACCCCACCTAAGCAACATGTTCAAAAATAGCCTCACCTTAGGCTTTGTGCCCACTGAATGGTGCACAGTGACAGTTATCTCACTCAACAAAGGGGGAGCCACCACGGACCCTGGGAACTACTGCCTCATTAGCCTAACAAGCCTGGTCTGCAAGACCATGGAACATATCATCATGGAACTTATAAACAGACATTGGTAATCTCCAAACTCTGAACCCCACCCAGTTTGGGTTTGTAAAAGGTGGATCATGTCTCCTAAACCTGATAGACTTCTTTGAAGCAGTCACCAAAGCCGTAGACGAGAGTAAGGTGGTTCACACAACCTATCTAAATCTCGCCAAGGCTTTTGACACCATCCCCCCACTATGGAATTATAGATAAACTCACTAAACTAGGTATAAATCCCTGTCACAAGATGGGTTGCCAACTGGCTTACCGACAGAACCCACACTGTGAAAGTAGCAGACTCCAAATCCGACTTCTGACCAGTGACAATTGGAGTACCACAGGGTTCAGTCCTGGGTCCTCTCCTGTTTGGTATCTACTTTTCTGAAGTACAGGCTAACACAGAAGGTCTTTGGTTAATGAAGTTTGCAGATGACTGCAAACTAGGAGCCATAATTGAAACTCCTAATGATGTGGACATCTTGCAAAAGGACTTCATTGAGACAGATGCCTGGTGTCAAAGCCATGGCCTCAAGCTCAATGCCAAAAAGTGCACTGTCATTCCTTTTGGTAAAAACTCTGTACCCATGAGCTACCACATAGGTGGTAGTCTACTTAACACTTTAAGTGTGATAAGAGACCTTGGGGCGCAGGTGGACAGTAGTCTCTCCTTTGATAATCACATTGCCACAGTAGTCAGGAAATCCTTCTACATGGCACACCTCATCACAAAAGGTTTTTCATCCAGGAAAAAAAGAGGTCATTGTTCCCCTCTACTCATCACTCATTAGACCCATTATAGAGTACAGTGCCCCTTTTGGTATGTACCTCACAAGACATCTACAACAACTGGAAAGGCCACAGAAATGCCTCACAAAGAGGATTACTGGCTTCAAACAGATGCCCTACGCAGACTGTCTCAAAAAACTCCAGCTTTACTCTGTCGGGTATAACCTACTCAGAGGCGATCTCTGCCTAACATACAAAGCTATGTCAAACCCAGAGCTGTTGGACATGCTCCACTTAAATAAATCCCAATCCTTCCGAGCTACATGCTCTAGGGACCTAAACCTTGTCACCACAATAAACAGAAGTTGCTGGAGGGATAGATTCCTGTCCCAGAGACTTTCCATACTCTGGAACAAACTACCTATCCATATCAAACAAAGCTCCTCATTAGCACTCTTCAAGAAAAATCTTGATGATTGGATGGGAAATCGGAAATTCACCCCGGGGATCACCGCTGTGGCTTTGCTCGACAGGGGCACAGGAAAATAATTTTATTGGGTGACGAAAGCCAGGGTACCTTTTTTGGCTAGTCTTGTATAGGCCCTAGGGCTAATGGCCTAGTATCTACCTATGATCCTATGAACCTATGTATGGATTTGGTGAGATCAACACATATGTATGCAGTCAAACAACTGCAGATGTGTGCATGAAATCAGTTTCGACAAGGTCCATACCTCCTTCAGAAGGAGAAGTATATAATCTTGGTTTATACAGATTTTTGTATACCATTTGACAAGCATGTAGCATTTTTTTATTTTCCTGTTCAACTTACCCAGTAGCTTCAGTCAGCCCAAAACCATAAGTTAGAACAGGGAGAGTAAATTTGTTTATAGCTTAGACTTGCTTTATATTTGACAAGGCATGTTTCAATATTTATTTCAGCATTTTGAAGTATGTCTTACTGCGTTTTATTCACATTTGTTCATGCTTTGCTATTGATCCTTCATCATTTCCGAAATATTTACATATTCCCTCCTGATCAAGTTCCTGTATGTCTCATTACTATCCCACATTTATATTTTCTTGGGTCTGCAGTTTTCCTGCTTTAAATGCTCCTTCTGCACATTTAATGACATTCCTATAATATATGAGAAAGTTTTAATCATTTGCAGTTGTGCTTTCAACTCTTCAGCTGGCGAATGGTACATTTAAGTCATCAGAAAAGGTAGATGAGAAGTCTTTAAACAAAGATGTTTTCAGGGAGTCAATTTGTAATGATGAGGTAATCTGTTAGCTAAACAACTTAACGGATTAAGGGCAAGATAAAACAGCAGTGGTCACAGTAAATCACCCTGGAATATCCCTCTTTAACTTTTTATTCCTGGGATAACAATTTGCTTTTTTCAAAGCTTAACTGCAATGTGGTTTGTCATTGTTTCATGGTCACTGTAATGTAATTTATTAATGAAGGTTGTAGCTTATACATATGTATGTATTTCTTTGTCCTTAATTGTGGGATGCTGTCAAATGCTTTTTGTAATCTATCCATGCCATACTGAGATTGTTCTGTTTTTACAATTCTCTTTTATGGCTTTATTTAGCAACAAATGATCCTTTGTTCCATATGACTTTCTTTTGTTACTTTTTGTACTATTACCATAACTGAGTGTATATTTTTTCTAAATGACTATAACCTCTATCTGCATCAGTTAAAGTATATAGTTTGTAAACTAACAGAATGCAAGTCGTTGGTCTGTATTTTTTGATAACCAGGTTGGTTCTATAAGTAAGTCTTACACATGAATAAATCTATATGAAATGATATTAATACTTTTAGCAAAAGTTAGGTAGTGAATCTGAGCTCAGGGTTTTCCATTTAGGAGCTTCTCCTATTTTTTTTTTCAGTTTCTCTTGCTTCATCGCATTTCATATTCTCTACATTAGAACTCCTTATTGCTTCTTTTATAGGTTCATAGGTGACTACTAGGCTAGTTGCCTTTGTGGGTCATTTAAAGCCAGGCCACTTTCCCTTTTTGTACTCAAAACAAACTCTTCTATGTGGTTATAGATTGGCCTTACACATCCCATTTAATTTTTAATCCATTTTAAGTTTTCTATCCATTCAGTATCTTTCTTATGTTCCACAGAGTTTTCATAAATATTTCTGCAAAATGTGTTTATTTTTTTTGTGGTGTTTTTATACATGTTACTTTGTTGACCAGTTCTCTATAAAACTTTTGTGGATCATCAATGTACAACTTATTTTGTACTTTTCCTCTATATACATCTGCATGTTTTTCAAATTTTTCTGCCCCTGCAGTTATTTTTAGTTTATCATTTGCAATAGTATATACTAGATCCTGGTCTGTTTTGATACTGTGTGCTGCTTTTACGATGTCTATCTGTCTAAACATTTTGATGATCTGTCTGCTCATCTATATTCTTCTAAAAGTGATGTTTCTTGTCATAATTGCTTTATAGTTTTCTCTATTCTGTGCTTTAATTGTGACATTTTATTTCCCCCGTCTTTTCCCCTATTGCTCTATATTTTTGTGGTAAGACTTTATCTGTTATTAATTTATCTGCACAGTAATACATCATGTTTATCTGTGCTATGTTACACGAATTTATCTTAATATTCCAAATGACTGTATTCATCTTTTTTAAACTTCTAACATTTTGGGTTTTATTTACTTTCTGTAAACGATTTAGGTACTTTTCTGTTATCGGGGTAACAGTTGTAAGGCGCGTGGATGGATAGACCTACCCTTGAAATTGCAATGCAGCCAAGTTGCTGTTACTGAGTAAAATCAAAATGGTTTTTCAAGTTCGCAGATTTGCACAATGCAAACCTTTGTCAGATCCAGCCCTTTCCTAGTACCGAATTCCATTTGTCTGAATCCTAATTTTCTGGGCCTTTCACCTTTTGTTACCACCGCTCGCCTCTTCGTTTTCTATGCGCCGTGAAACTGTATCAAGATCCCTAGGTAATTCCTAGCTAGGGTGTGACTGACCAACATTATTTGTGAGAAAATAAGGAGGTGCTCCTCTTTCAGTTGCTTTGTAAGGGAATAAAGTCACCGCCCTGTACTAAGAGATTGTATCTCAACTGCATTTATTATTAAACAGCAGAAGCAGCATTGACTTCAGATCTCCCCATTCACACTGCGTGCATGTTGACAGATAGGCCTCCCAGCATTACAAGTCTTAACACAATGAGGCTTACAAATCAGCTGATGGGCAGAAAGAGGAGGAGCACTTCATTTTTTTTCAGAAATTAACATCGGTCTTTCACACCCTCTGTATCATTTAATCGAGGATCATTCTACAACTGCCTGTATAGGCAGCAGGAACTTGCGAGGAAACAACAAGAGTTCTGTGACCCCAAAGCCAAATTTCAAGACAGAACAGAACACTGAAGTGACCACTGTTGACTTGTTAGAAAAGCAATACTAGGGTGAGGAAGACGACAAAGGTAAACCCAGAAAAATATTAAGCAGCAGTGACTTGACATCAAGTGCACATTTAGCCTGTTGCCCCGGTAACGGAAAAGTACCACCATTTCTTTCATCAGCCTTAATATGTATATCCATGTTTATTAAATCAAAAACTCTTCCCTTACATCCTTTTCTTCTAGACTGAAAGCACATTCTTTCCTCTCCATTTCCTGCCAGTATTCTACAGAAGGTTCCAGAACATCTGCCAGTAGCAGTCATTTTCAGATGCACCCTGCGTCATTGGCTATTGTTTCCTGCTCCTTTCCTTGCTGTGCAACTTGAACTGAACTTTTCTACTAGTTTCCAACAGAAGGCTACAGAGCATCACCATGTGGCATCTTTTCAGGTTCCCCTGCTCCACCTGTTTCTTCTTAGTCTGGGAACTCATTGCTTCACTATACTGAGACATTACCTGTGTGGTTTTCTACAATAAATCATTGACTTCACTGAAAATCTATAACTTCAGGCTCTGTTTGTTTAATTTCTTCCTTGCTAATCCTCGTTTGTACTTTGCCTCTGTTTTCTTATTTTTTGTATTGTAAAATGTTTCATATCTGTATGCTTTTGTCTGTATTCCTCTTCAAATACCTTTGGTGTTGCTCTTTTTGTATTGATTAGCTTTCCTTTCTCCTTTGCTTAAATGTTGCACCATATTAAATCTATGTTTCATTCCCACGGCCACATTTCTTCAGATCTCTCTTGCTCTACCTCTATCTCTTTAATCTAAGACTCATTGTTCCATCATGTTGCAACATTACCTGTGCTGAATTTTCTACATTAAATCCTTTACTTCACAGATAGTCCATGACATCAGTTTTCATGTGTTTAACTTCTGCCTTACTAACCTTCTTTACTACTAAAAATACCCTCTAAAAACAACCTCAAGTTTAGGCTGATAAATGCTAGGAGTCTAAACCAGAAACCGAACACACTGGAAGCAGTCCCCATGTTGTAAGAGGTTGACATTTGTGCAGTCACTGAGACCTGGTTTAAGGCTGCAGAGAGCACACCAGCTATACTAGTTTACATTTCCTTCCACACGTTCAGATCACAAACTGGAAGAATGAGAAGTAAAGGAGATATCAATATTCATTAAAGATAAATACATCTCTAGATTGGTTAAACAAAACAGCATGCTTCCCTTGAATTATTTAGGTGCAATTGACTCTTCAGGTCATTGCCAGCTATAGGACCCCCTTCATGAATCAGGACATCCACTCAGCCTACTTGGATCTGCTTGAGTCAATTAAGTTACAACCAAACACCGTGGTTTTGGGTGACTTTAATTACTCGTCCATAGACTGGGTAAGTTATACATGCTCTAGCTCACTTGCCCAAAGGTTCCTGGACTTTGTTAACTCCAATGCCCTAGATCAGCTGGTTGAAACACCCACAAGGAGCTCAAACATCCTGTACCTGGTGCTCACCAACATGGGGGATTGCTGCACCACCCCCAGTGTGTGACCATCCCTGGTGAGATCTGACCACAAATCAGGCCTGCTTGAAGGAACTATAACACAAGAACCCTCCAGCAATAACTAGACTAAAAAAACTTCTCCAAGACCTATTAAAACTCTTATGTGACAGCATAAATAGTTGTATAGCCCCCTCCTCCCACTAATGGAACAGACATCTATGCTAAGTTATACACCAATGCGTTATTCAAGTACCTGTACAATTGTATTGACTCTGCAATACCTGATAGAACCAAAGCAAGATCTTCAAGGAAAAACAAACCTGCCTGGTGGACAACTGCCATTAATAGGCGATACAACAGGAGAAAGAAATTGCTGTCTAAAAGTAAGAAGGAATGGTCTCAAAACTGGAAACTCTCCTTCTTCAACTTAAACAAGCAAATAAGACTCTTAGTGAAGTCCTCCAAAGCTAACTATGAATCCAAATTAGCATCCCTAACTAAGGATAACTGCAAGCCATTATTTAGTTACATCTGTAACCTCAAAGGTAAGGCCCAGATTTGTGCTGAACTCATAGTTAATGGTACTACACACACACACACACACACACACACACACACACACACACACATACACACACACACACACACACACACACACACACACACACACACACATATATATATATATATATATATATATATATATATATATATATATATATATATATATATATATATATATGGATATAGCAAACCTGCTGGCTGACAGATTCAGTGAAAACGTCACTCACCTGTCTCCAACACATATACCCCAAAGCATCCCTAACACCTGTCTCCTGTCTAGTATCTTCAAGGAGCAGGTCTTAAATGCCCTTTCCAAGGCCAAAAACACAGTCTTTATGGGACCAGACAACATCTTGGGATGTCTTCTACATGGATTAAAACAGGAATTACTATCACCATTGAGCACGCTTTTCAATTACAGCCTAAGTACTGGCTTCATCCCAGCAGAATGGAAAGCAGCTAACGTCATCCCTTTGTACAAAACCAGCCTTATCTGTAAGGCCATGGAATGAATCATCATGGACCTTATTAACAAAGATATAGGAAATCTCCAAATGCTCAACCCACCTGGTTTGGCTTTGTCAAGGGTAGATCATGCCTGTTAAACTTGGCGGACTTCTTTAAGACAGTCACCAAAGCCCTAGATGAAGGCAAATCTGTGCATCCAGCCTACCTAGACTTAACCAAGGCCTTTGACACAGTCCTTCACTCAGGCATCATTGATAAACTCACCCAGCTGGGATTTTCAGTGAAGTAAAAATTTCACAATTAAAAAAATAAGGTCCCAAACAGTGAATGTAGAACAGAAGATTAGTCAAGTAGAAATTAAAAAAACAGAAGCTGAAGTTATGGAATATTTGCGAAGTGAAGGATGCAGTGTAGAAAGTCGAACACTGGTCATATCTCAGCATGATGGAAAAACTAGTTCCCAAAGTAAGTAGAAACAAGTGAGCAGGAGACATCTGAAGAAGAAATATGGACATGGGAAAAAAAAGAGATTTAATATGGTGCAATATTTATGCAAAAGAGAAAGCAAAAGTAATCAATACAAAAAGAGCAGCACCAAAGATAGTTGAAGAGAAATACAGGCAAAAACATCGGTATATGGACAATTGTACAACACAAAAAATAAGAAAACAAAGAAGAAAAGTAGAAAAGAGGATTAGTAATTGAGAAATTAAAGAAATACAAACTGAGGTTATGGATTGCCTGCAAACAGGATAGAGCAAGGGACATATAAACTAAGAAGAAAGCAGCGGAGCAAGAAGCAAATAATCATTTTGACATATGAAGATACTTTGGAGTCTCCCATAGGAAACCAGTACAAAGGATCAGTTGGAGCTATACAGCAGGGGAAAGAACAGGAAACTGTGGCAACTCTGACACAGTCATTGTCATGGAGTGATAGGCCAATGAGTTTCCATATGAAAGAGCAACGGATGACACAAGGTGAAACTGAAGCTGTGGAACTTTCTATAGAATGCCCACAGGAAATGGTGAACAAAGAATGTACTCTCAATTTAGTAGAAAATGATCTAAGAGAAGAGTTACTTGATTTAATAAAGATGGCTAGACATGTTAAGATCAATGAAAGAAATAGATTGCAGAAGGTCAATAAAACCCAGAAAGTTAGAAGTTTAATAAAACAAATGAACACAGTAATTATGAATGTCCATAGAGATTCATGTGATATAACAGAAGTAAACAGTATACATTACTGTGCAACCAAATTAATAACAGATAAAGTCCTACCACAAGAACACAGGATAGTAAGGGAAAGGAAGGGGAAAAATCAAATGTCATCATGGAAGTATCGAAAAGAGAAAACTATAAAGCAATTAACATAAAAAGTGTCACTATTAGAGGAGTAGAGAAGAGGGAACAGATCAACAAAGATACTCAGAAAGATAGACGTGATAAAACCAATGTGCAATATTATAACGGATCAGGATTTATCATGTGCTATTTCAATAATAAATTAAAACTATCAGCACAGGCAGAAAAACATAGAAGATACTCAGATAAATATAAAGGAAAAGTACAAAATAAGCAATTTACTGATAACCCACAAAAGTTTTTATAGAGAACTGGGAAACAAGGTAAAAGGAATTGAAAGACCACCAAAACAAGAAGAAATAGATGCATTTTGGAGAAGTATTTATGAAGATCCTGTGAAACATAACAAAGATGCTAAATGGATAGAAGAAGTAAAAGAAAGAATAAGAAGTTTAAATGCACAGGATATGAAATGGGATGAAGTAACAGCCAGAGAGATTGAAACAAAGTTGAGAAAAGCCTCTAATTGGAAAACTCTAGGCCCGGATGCAATACCTAACTTCTGGTTAAAAGTATTAACATCATTGTATGAAAATTTTGGCATGAGTAACAACTATTTATATGCAAACCCCGAACAGACACAAACCTGGCTAACAACAGGAAAAGCAATGATCCTACTTAAGTGTGAACCTGAAACCAACTTAAAATTATAGAACAATAATTTGCCTTCCACCGACATATAAACTATGCACTGGAATTGACACTGAAAGAGTTTATAATCACTTAGAAGAAAACTTAATTATGGCAATATAGAACAAAAGAATAATTAAGGAAAGTCATATGGAACAAAGGATTATTTGTTGTTAAAATAAAGTCATAGTGGAGAACCATAAAAAGGGGAAAAATCAAAGTATGGCATGATAAACTACAAAAAGCATTTGACAGTATCCCACATTCATGGATAAAAGCATGCTTAAAAATGTATAAGATACATCCTGCACTGATAAACTATATCACAACAACCATGAAACAGTGGCAAACCACTTTGCAGTTAAGCCACAATAAAGGACAAATTATTATTCCAGGGATAAAAATCCAAAGAGGGATATTCCAGGGCAACTGTCCATCACCGCTACTCTTTTGCCTTGCCCATAACCCATTAAGCTGTCTACTTAACAACTTAGCTCATGGCAATAATTTGACTCCCAGAAAGCAACAAAGTGTAAAGACTTCTCATCTTCTCTTTGTCGATGATTTAAAACTGTATAGCTCATCAGATGAGGAACTAAAAGCACAGCTGCAAATAGTCAAAACTTTTTCAGATGATATAAAAATGTAATTTGGTCTTCATAAATGTGCAAAAGCAACCTTTAAAGCAGGAAAGCTGCAGCACCAAGAAAACATCAGTTTGGGACAAGAATGTGATATAAAAGAACTTGAGCAGGTGGGAGTGTGCAGATATTTGGGAAATGATGAAGGATCAATAATAAAACATGAACAAATGTGAATGAAACTCAGTAAGTAATACTTTAGAAGACTTAAATTAATCCTGAAAATGACATTGACATCTAGGAGCAAAATTCAAGCTATAAACCAATTTGCTCTTCCTGTCCTAACTTACAATTTTGGAGTGACTAACTGGCACCAAAAGGTGTTGGGTAGATTGGATATTAAAACAAGAAGGATGCCTCATGCTCACCAAATGATTTATAAAAATCAGTGCATTCCAAGATTATATATTCCACGTTCCGAAGGAGAGATGGGCCTCCTTGAAATTGATTACATGCATAGATCTGCAATCATGAGACTGCATACATATCTGCTGATGTCACAACACCCAAACATAGTGAAAGTTCTGAAACATGAGGAGAATAAATCTAAGATGACTTCCCTGCTTAGTTTAGCAGAAGGATATTGGCATCAAGCGGGAATGGAAATCAAACCAGAAGTTGATAAAAATCAGGCAGCAACTGAATATGCCAAAAAACAAAAGAAAGAATATAAGGTGAAGGATCAGATGAGAAGACAAGAGATGTGGAAAATGTATAAATATAGTTGCAAGTATAGAAAACTTCTGGAAGAACCGCATGTTGATCAGGATCGAATGCAAGAATGGTTAAGGATATGTGAATACAAACCAAAAGATGAAAGGTTAATATTGGCAGCCCAGGATAGTGGACTACATACACGTTGGTTTACAAAGTCCATTGACCATGTGAGAGAAACCAACAAATGTAGGTTTTGTAAAACAAAATTGGAAACAGTCGCACACCTCATTGCTGGTTGTGACATACTACTGGCAGAAGGACTGCATACTTAAAGGCAAAATAATGTGGCAAGACTGTTACACTGGGGATTATGCAAACATAATCCTGAAGTAGCTGAAAAACACTGGAAACATAACCCACAAAACATATTAGAAAATGATGAAGTCTACATCACATGGGGTCACCCATTACCAACAGTTCAAAAGATAGATGTGAGAAAAACAGATATAGTGGTCCATGAAAAGAAGGCAAAAGTAGCATTGATCATTGAAATTGCTATACCCAGTGACTACAGTGTCTTGCTTACAGAGATACACAAACTCATAAAATATCAGGATTTGCAGTCAGAAACAAGAGCAATGTGGAAAAAAGATACCCAGACAGTCCCAATAGTAGAAGGAATAATGGGTCTTATAAAAAAGAATCCACAATTATATTTAGATATGTTAGCGATACATGTAACTCTGTACAAACTGCAGAAGGATTTATTACTGGGCACACTGCGGGTGCTGCAAAGAGCACTTCTGGCTGATATCAAAGACTGAAACAATACTAATTTCATGAACTTTAATTATACTTTGACTTAGGAATGGGGTCTATTCCCATCATGGTATTAGAAACTCAAAAGGTTTGGAGAAATTAAAAAAAACAGGCCATCAACCCATATATTGTCAGGTGGGTTACAAACTGTCTCACTGATAGAACTCATATGGCCAAAATAGTAGACTCCACTTCTTCCACCAGACTTGTAACCAGTGGTGTTTCACAGGGATCGGTTCTGGGACCCTTACTGTTCAGAATCTACTTCTCCGAAGTACAGGCTAAAACCAAGGGACTGTGGCTGACAAAGTTTGCTGATGCAAACTGGGAGCAATCATTGAAACCCCTAGCGATGTCAACATCCTGCAAGAAGGTCTTATGCAGACTAACGACTGGTGCCAAAGCCATGACCTTAAACTTAATGCAAAAAATACATTATCATCCCATTTGGCAAGGGTGATGTTCCTGCAAACTACCACATGAAAATCAATGCCCTAAGCACACAGTCAGTGGTGGGAAGTCTGGGCACACAGGTTGACAGGAAACTTAACTTCGATCACCATGTCTCCACAGTGGTAAGAAGAGCATTTTATTTTGCTCATCTCATAAGTAAGGGTACTGCTTCCAGAAACAAAAAAGAGGTTACAACCCCCCTGTACTCTTCCCTCATCAGGCCAATAACAGAGTACAATGCTCCCCTTGGTATGTTCCTTTCCAAACACCTGCAGCAATTGGAAAGACCACAAAGGCTCCTTACAAAGAAAATTCAGTGTCTTCAAGATCTGTCTTATGCAGACCGACTGAAATCATTGTCACTTTACTCTGTGTCATGCAGACTGCTCAGAGGTGACCTGTGCCTTGCATATAGAGCAATCTCTGACCCAGCTTTAATGGAAATGCTGCACATTTGCAAGTCAAATGGCACACGCGTTACTCATTCAAAGGACCTTAACCTGGCATGTGATATCAACAGAATGTGCTAGAGAGACAGATTAGTCTCGCAGAAGTTGCCGCATCTTTGTAACAAGCTTCCTACTCATGTCAAACAAAGCCCCTCATCAGTCCTATTTAAGTGCAATTTGGATGATTGGATGGGTAACCAGAAATTCACCCCAGGGGTTCCACCTGTGTCCCTCTTAAGCAGGGGCAATAGGTGCTGATTTTAGTGTCTGCTTGAACCAGACACCCTTGGGAACATGGTTGTAATTGGCTAGGCTTGTAAGACCCCTGGGGCCATTAGCCTAGTAACCTCCTATGATCCTATGACCCTACATTCCCTCTTTGTATTTTTATTATCTGTGTTATGGAATTGTCCCTATAAGACTGCCTTCCACTGTATTTCATCTCCAAATATCTTTGGAGATGCTTTTTTGTATTGATTAATTTGACTTTCTCCTTTGCATAAATACTGCACCAGTACAGATGTCGTTTTCTTTCCCATGTCCATATTTTCATACCTTTCAGAAATCCCCAGGTTTTGTTCTTTATATCTTTATATTTGCTGTTTTGCTTTGTTTTGCAGATGGACCAATGTTTCTTCATCTGTGTAATGTTTTTCATGGATCTGTTGTAATAATAAACACAAATTGTTATTTAAAGCAGTTTTCTTTCATCTAGTTTCTGCTTTAATCTTTCTGAATATATTTTATCTGGAAATTCTGGACTTCTTACATAACAGTAATAATACATACTTTCCTCCTTATCCAGAACAGTGCACTCTGTCATCTTTATGGCTCTTTTTAGGTCTGTTTTTTTTTGTGTTTTTGATAACTAATACTTTCTTCTATAATGTGTGTGTGTGTGTGTGTGTGTGTGTGGGGAGGGGTTCATCCTCTCTCCTGAGTCTGACCTATCTCTGTTGTAAGAATGTTTCCATGCCTTGAGGATTCTATACTACCATTTTTCCAGTTCTGGCACTGATATTTACACCAGGATTGGGCACTTTTTTATCCTGGGTCTTGTTCACCTAGCTGTCCTTTTTACCTTTTAATGTACCTCTCTACATTGTGCATGCTGTATAAGATACACTCAGTATATATTAATGTCATCTTGGTGATCATTTGTGAAAACAGGGTGTACCATTTGAAGGTACTCACCAAGACTTGAGGATGGAATCAGTTCCACAATACTGCTTTCATTTTCTTGCTGATTTTATCATCCTTCCATTTGGACCTCTATGTTTCAGTAAGAATATGACTATGAGGAATATGATGCAAACACCAAACCACACAAGTTCCAAAACCTGGAACACAGGAATTCTCAAAACAAAAAAACGCTGAGCACTGCTGTAGCTGCCAACTTTCTTTCTTTATTCAATATATTCTGGTACCTCAGCCTCACAGGCCTTCAATGGAATACCTTCATAAAATCCCAGCAGCTATTTATATTCCATCTCAGCATTAATTCATCCACTTAATTAAACAATTTAATCAATTACACAATTGTTTACTTTAAATGTTAAGCAGCTTAGAATCCAAAGATGTGCCCCCCACATATTTACACACATTATACCATGGTTAAATTAAATACATTAACCCAACACAGACTGAAATTCCCACATAACATTTTTAAAAAACATTTTTCTTTATAAAACAATACGCATTCATATTTTCTCCTATACTTCAATAAACTTACACAGTTAAACACATAAAAAATACATTTCAACCTGCCACCAAGATTAAATCATAAATATCCATACAAAACATATGAATTCATTTTATTAAATATAAACTTATAGTTTTTTTATATTTTGCCTACTTACGCTAATTTGCTTTTACTATAAATTAATCAACTTCATTTATTCATCCATTGATTTTTTAATTCTTTTTTATATGTATGTCATTTATATAAATATTTATAATACATGCAATACATTCGTTCTGTTCTGAAAAGAACTAACCAAAATCCATTTAGATGCCCCTATCAATATCCAGATTGAGACCCTTGGTATATAAAGTGCCTAAATATACTATTAATTTTGTTTCCAATTTAATCAATTTTTTTCTAAACTCATCACCTCCTATTGTTTGTTCTTCAAATGGTTTTGCTAATACACTAAACAAAAAACTATCTACACTACCCCCATGTGTGTCACAAAAATGCTGTGCTACTGGGTTATCCATCCTCTTATATCTAACATCCCCCAAGTGCTCCAATATTCTAAGTTTCACCTTTCTTTTTGTTTGCCCTACATACCATTTACAAGGTGTACATCGACATCCAATGACGTATACTACACCACATGAATTACAACTAAATTCATTTTTTACCAAAAACATTTTTCCATTTATCATCCAACCATCAATGTTTTTTAGTTTGTCACATACTTTGCAGACCCCACATGGAAATATTCCCTTTCTTTCTAATATATCAACCTTATTTCTTGTTTTTAACAGCTCTTTTAAATTGTTAAATCTACCATATGAAAAGGTAACCTTTTCTGGAAATAACTTTCCCACTACTTCATCCCTACTTACAACTGGCCAGAGATCATTCACTAGCCCCCTGAAAACCTCAGAATAGGGAGAGAATTTGTTCACAAAGAAAAGGGGTTCTACACTTATGTCTTCTCTTTCATTTTTCCTAATAACCTTTCCATGTTGAATAAAAGAACTATTTTTTCTTTTATAACTCATATTTCCTTTCAGTTTATTTAATGCTTCATTTATACATTCCATACTATAACCTTGCCTTAATAACCTTTTCTTAACTAGATGAAATACCCTCTCCAACATTTTTTTTATCAGAGTATTGGTCATTATTCTCCTAAACTCACCATAAGGAAGGGATTTTATCAAATGACCAGGATGAGCACTGCCAGCTTCCAAAAAGCTATCCACAGCTGTTTCCTTATGGTATGGTTTGTACTGCAAAACACCCCTTTCATCTACATAAAATTCTACATCCAAAAATTGCATTTTGTTCCTATTAGTTCTATAGGTAAATTCCAAGCCATACATGTGTTGACCAAGTAATTCCATAAATTGATCAAGCTCATTAGTCTCCCCCTACACACAAAAATCAAATCATCAATGAACCTTTTAAACATAATCACATTGTCCTTTAAAAAATCTGTAACATATACAAACAAATTTTCAAAATGTGCCATAAATAGAACTGCATAAGAAGGGGCAAAAGCCACCCCCATTGCAGTTCCTTCCAATTGCAAATAATAATCATTTTCAAAAACAAAATAATTATGCATCAAGGCAAATTCTAATAACTGACAAATATAAGTGGTTTTGGGGCCCTCACCCAACATCTTAACCACTGCTTCTAGGCCCATCTTGATATTGATATTGGTGTACAGAGACTTAACATCCACACAGGCTAGATAAAGGTTTGGGTTCCACCGGGTCTTTTTTATATCTTCCAACACATGAGAGGCATGTTTAACATGATTGTATTCTGGGGAGATAGATTTTTAACTGGGAATCCAAAAAGATGCCTATATTTTGTAAAAAAAAAAAAAAAAACCCACCCCTGAGACTATCAGTCTACCAGGGGGTTTAGTCAATGATTTTTGGATTTTCGGAATAACAAAAAAAATTGGCATCTTTTGGATGTTTCAAATACAACTTTTTAACATTCCCATGAGCAAAGAAACCCAGTCTTTCTCCCCTTTCTAATAACTCCAACAACCTTCCATCGAACTCTTTAACTGGATTACCAGATAACTTTTTATAAACTTTGTCATCTGACAACAATTCCAAAGCCATATTACTGTAATCCCTTCTGTTTAAAATCACCCAATTCCCACCCTTATCCGCCTGTGTGAAGGCATATTGTCTGGTAACAGCACGTAACTGTTTTAAAGCTAACCATTGCTCTCTGCTCAATTTCCATGATTTACGGCTTGACATAAGCTTGCAGTATGCAAACTCAATCTGTTTACATAATGCACATTCAAAAACATTGATTGCATTTATGTTCTTTGGAGGAACAAAAGAACTAACATAGGGCACCTTAGGTATTTTTAATTTACCATATCCAGTTGAAAAAACAACATTAGTTGCATTATTTCTCTCCCATTCATCTTCCACACTTTCATTCTCAAAATCCCAAAAAACAAATGGATTGTCATGTAAAGTAATGTCCAACAAAGAATCTTCCATGATATCAGTATCAGACTCAATTAAAAGGCTTGCTTCATTTTCCTGTAAACACTGTTTTGTTTTTTGGTGCCAAAAAACACCCTCAAATTTAACTTTCTACAAAACACTTTAATTTCATTCATAACTTCAACTAATGAAGGAAAAAAGTTGGCACATATTTCGTGCCTTTAAGCAAGACGCTTGTCATTGCCTCAGATAACACAAAATCAGAAAGATTCACAATGTCCAAACTCTTTTCAGCTTTACTTATTTCATTCCCTGTCATGTCTCTCAGAACAAACGTACTTGAAAAAACTTTGTGTTCGGATATCAAACAAGTCAGGGGAAGGTTGAAGTTAAAGTCACAATTATTCACCCTCTGCGATAATAAATTCCCTTCTAGGTTCTCCGGGAGAATACTATCAACTGACTGAAGTGGAAATACCTTAAGCTGCCCTGCTCAACAGCTTAATTCCTTCTCCCCTTTCCCTGAAACCTTCTTCTTCTTCCTTTCCTCAGATTCTGGTCTTCTGCAACCTCTCCATCATCTGCAGATGCTGCTCCTTCAAAAGCTCTACTAACATCCTCAAAGGACACATTCTTCCACCCATTCAATGCTAATTCACCAGATGATACAGACGTCTCTCGTAATAACGGACCTGAACAAGATCTTCCTCTTCTGAAACTTGTTTGCCTGGAACGCCCTCAATTTCCTTTTTGTTGCCAAGAAAAAATTATACCACTGCTATAATCAGTGATATCACACGACAGTTTCTTCTTTTTACTAGCGACCACATCTATTTCCATTTTGGCAACACCAGAATTTCAAGCAATTTACTGGAATAATTGGCCTCTGAGGTGTCATTAATTCATGTCTCTTGCAACTGAATATTTTTCCGCACCTTCTCATGGGCATGAATATTTCTCTTAATGAGAATTTTTAGCCAGTTAGTAGTACAGGCTAAAGAGACAGACATCCATTCTTCCAGGAGGTCAAGTTCCTCCTCTGAAAAATCATATGCTGGAAGCCTGTCAATTCTTAACCCTCTAGGAGTTAAATTCATGTCCACATATTTTTGTAACAACTTAATGTCATAATATAATGACACCTCCTTCTTCAACAATTTTTCCAGTTGCTCATACCTTTCATCTATTCGACAGTCTGTCCAGTCTCAATGACCATGGATCATTTTCCAACATTTTATTATCTCTTTCCTTCCACATCTCACAACATCTGAACTTGCCCATTTCAGTTTGTGTTCTAAAACACCTGGAATAGCAGAAGATCCATCCAACAACATGATGCAAACACCAAATCACACAAGTTCCAAAACCTGGAACACAGGAATTCTCCTCAAACAAAAAAACACTGAGCACTGCTGTAGCTGCCAACTTTCTTTCTTTATTCAATACATTCTGGTACCTCAGCCTCACAGGCCTTCAATGGAATACCTTCATAAAATCCCAGCAGCTATTTATATTCCATCTCAGCATTAATTCATCCACTTAATTAAACAATTTAATCAATTACACAATTGTTTACTTTAAATGTTAAGCAGCTTAGAATCCAAAGATGTGCCCCCCACATATTTACACACATTATACCATGGTTAAATTAAATACATTAACCCAACACAGACTGAAATTCCCACATAACATTTTTAAATAAATTTTTTCTTTATGAACCAATACACTTTCATATTTTCTCCTATACTTCAATAAACTTACACAGTTAAATACATAAAAATGAGGAATATGACCCTGATATGTTTTTGGCTCTGCTAGATTCTACTTTCATGTATTGTCTGCCTCACAAAGTTGTTTGACTAACCTAGTATAATCTTATCTCCACACTAATACCACTCCCAAAAATAAATCACCAAACACCCCATCAGACTATAGACATATGCATTGTCTATCTATAGTAACAAAACCGCTAGAAAAAAATATAAACAGTTGCTACAAGCTTGTCTTGCTTATAAGTAGCATGAATTAGGAAAGGGTATGCAGTTTAACAGACTCAGATCACATACGGTATACTCATTTATAGAAAAGGCCAGATCACCGGAGAAGTAGGCACTTACTGTAAACAGCATCACAGATCCCAGACCATTCTTTATTGTTTGATATGCTGGAAAAATAAGGTTTAGATGATGGCGTAGTTAAATGATTCATTTTGTATTTCTTGAATAGAACCTTTAGAGTTATAAAGAGCAACAATTAATCTGAAACAGTTATTCCTATTCAAGACTGCCACCTGGTGCAGTCCTAGGCCCACAACTATTTTCCATTTTCATAGATATCCTGTCAAATGACCATCCCGACATACGTCATGCATTGTATGCAGATGACATATACCCCTCCTCTCTAACAATAATACAAAAACCCTACAGCTGTATCTTCAAAAGTTTTTAAATTATGTGAAACTGCCTTCTGGAGCAGAAAACTAGCTGTCGTCTCAAAATAACTCTGACTAGCTAACTCTGTATAAACTGAAATTAAAGACTTCTGCGGATATGGAACCCAGCTTAAAGAAGTTAATTAACCAAAAAAAATAAATAAATAAATTCCTGGTTGGCACTTAAATCTCACTTTGGATGCTGATATGCTTGCTCAACTCAAATCAGAATGTGTGTGTGTGTGTGTGCCAAAACTTGACTGTCATTTATCTGTAGTAACCTTAAAAGCTTTACCTATGTTACATTAAATCACTATACTATGAGTTTTATACTTCATTGTTGTTTTTTTTTTTGTAGTTGTGAAATTTCACTCAAAAGTTCAATGAAAAAAGAACAAGAATGCATTTTTGCAGGAGTGAGAACCTTGTACACATCCTACATTATGTGTGCCAATGTCATGGTCATATGACAACGGTGAAAACTGGAAAACCTCACTGTAGCATATCCTGCTTCAACAAAATACAAGTCAATGTGCTTTCAATCAACTTCCATTTTCTGTAATTATATTTTTCTCAGTGTATCACTGTCCCTTAAACCCCTACAATCTCATGAAAAATATAGCACTTCATATCACTGACACCCTGTTCCTCTGTTACCCTGAGTATATTAAACTGGCTACATTTTAAATCAAGAGCCTCCTTAATGATCACATTTCTTACATATATAAATTGTAATGACAACAATCACTTTCCACCATTATTTGCCAAATATTGCCAAAGATGTCTAGTGTACTCCCTGTGGATAGCAATCAAAGAGGATGCCACACTACAGAGACCTAAATTCAATCTCACCAAAGGAGAGAGAGAGAGCATTTTCAGAAACTGTGCGACAGCATGAAGCTCTACTTCCAGATCTACGAAATACAGAACACCATTCCACCTTTGGGGAAGAGCTAAAATTCCATCAGATTCACATGCAGAAGGCACTATAGCCACACAGAATTTTATTAGAAATGTGTATAAGTTTGGATGTAAAACAACTCCTTAAGGTTCTATATTATTTTTTATTTTCATTATTTATTTATTATTTGTTAACCGGGAAAGTCCAATTTGGAACAAATCCAACACTCCAGACACACGTCTTTGTAATGTGGAAGGAAATCGGAGCACCCAGAGTAAACCCACACAAACACAGGGAGGACATGCAGACTCCACACAGAAGGCACCACCCCAGCTGAGAATTGTACTGTAGAACCTCTTGCTGTGAGGTGACAATGTGACCGATGCACCACTGCACCATCCATGTATGCATTTTCATAGGCTAAACAAGATTATTCCACTTAACTGGGGAATAGCTGTTGGTAATTACAATGCTATTCTTATTACAGGAACCTGACTTATCCCTGCCACATAGTCATTTGTCTTACCCATCTACTCAGGTATACATCAACTCAGAACTGACAAAGTATGAGGTACTTCTATACATGTAAAAAAACAATTTCAAGTGGAACAAGAAGCTATTGATTCAAATTGTGAATTGATGAAAGTGGGATTAAGAATTAACATTTTTTTTCCTTTTTTGGTATTGCACTATTTTATGTCCCCTTTACACTGACCACGTACATATTTTTCATACCCTCACCAAAGCTTTTACTGATGAAATACATACCATAATAGGTGATTTTAACTTATCTATAACTCTCTGTAAAAAAGTCCAATAACATTACTACAAAAGCTTCAACAACTTAATGTTGTTAAAAATACACACAGCTAGTATGCAAACATACAAGAAGAAATAAAATATGTGATTTACTCTATGAAAAACATGGACACAGTTATACAGAATTATCTATTTCCAAGGCTTAGGCAACTCTGTCAATTATAGTATAGTTTGGGAAATCTCATTAGCTAAGGACAAGCTGATTATAGGAATAATAAATGATCATTATAAAACTGGGCAGGGAAATGGTGATTCTGCATCTAAATGAAACATTTTCTGTCTATAGAGGCTCTATTGTGGAAAACGAGGTTTCATAATATAAACAGGCCAAATGTAAAATCCTCACAATGGACTAGGAAAATCATGCATTTTGCAAAAAAAAAAAAACAAACATAAAAATCATGGATATACACCTACAGAGAAGAATTTTAACTTACACTAAAAGCTACAATCTACACTCTGGAAATGTGTTAGGAATACCAGTACATATGAGCTCAAACTTGCAAACAACTGTTAATCGAAAAAAAATATTTTATAAGCATATGAGATTATTTTTCAAGAATACTGGAGCAACAGTCACCTTACAAGCAGAAATCAAAGTAATAAGTGAGAAAGCATGCGTGGCCATATTATTTTGTTGATCATTCATAGCTCATAATATAGGGGCTAATAAAATTTCCACTGTAGAATGTACAGTAGCTCCAATTGCAGAAAAGATCCAAGAGAAAAGATTGTGGTGGTTCTCGCACATGTGCAGAAAAGCAGAGTACAATGTGGTGAGGAAGACCTGGGACAGAGAGGAAGAAGTCAAGAGGAAATGTGGGTGTCCAGAAAACAGGAGGATGGTTTGTGTGAGAGAAGATCTGTGACAGTCAGGCATGAGTGTCGAAGAAGGCAGGAGTGTGACACTCAATCGAGAGTGATGGCGACAGTTAACACAATACCCCAACCCCTTGAGAAAATGGTAAAAGAGGGGGATTAATGATGATAATGATGATTTAGGGGCAACTGGGAATTTGGTGTCCTTGGTGGTACTTTAGACTGCAACTCTAGAAACTGCCTATGTGTGTGGGTGTGTGGGTGGGTGTGTGGGTGTATGTGTGTGTGTGTGTGTGTGTGTGTGTGTGTGTGTGTGTGTGTGTGTGTGTGTGTGTGTGTGTGTGTGTGTGAGTGACTCTTCCATGAAAGAAACACTCTGTAAATCACACACTATCAAATATTTTAGGTCAAAACCCAAAATATTGAAAATAAAAAGAAAACTTCTACTTACAGTTTTTTTGCAGGGGTCTTGCTCCCTTGAATCCCCTACACCCAAATGTTAATTACATGTAAAAACTCTGAGATCGCACAGCAGCGAGGAAAGGGAAAATATCCACTCCCTGCTATACCAGAACCTCCCAAAAAGTAATGGTATTCTATGATAAAATTTATTTTCAATCACGTATGGCACCATTCAGAGAACTCAGTGATCTGAATGCTGGATGACCTGTCCTATTCTTGTGTGTGTGTGTGTGTGTGTGTGTGTGTGTGTGTGTGTGTGTGTGTGTGTGTGTGTGTTTGTGTATATATATATATATATATATATATATATATATATATATATATATATATAAGGATCTACTACTTTTGATCGACAGCACATTAGATCGAAACTCATTTGATCGACAGCACATTTGATCAAAAACCAGTATTCATGGCAATTAACAGGGGTTTGTCCCCCTCCCCAAAGCTGTGTGACCCTGGAGTTGATATATAAAGGTAGGGGGGTGGGGGGGGCACAGCCCCCCACATTGGTGGGTGTGTGGTGCCAAGCCCCCCACCTAATTTCCTTTAAAAGAAGAAAATAAAAGAACATTTATATATTAATGTGCTGTCGATCATATGAGTTTTGATCAAATGTGCTGTTGATCAAAAGTAGTAGATCCATATATATATATATATATATATATATATATATATATATATATATATATATATATATATATATATATATATATATATGTATGAGTACATGACCCTTAGTCGTGCACCCATATAATCTGTATGCACAAGATCGACAAATAGTGGTCAATCCAAAACACATAGAAAAAAGCAGTATTTTTTTATATCACAACATAGCATGGATGTTTTCATAGGTTCATAGGTGTGTACTAGGGTAATGGCCATGGGGCCTTTACAAGCCTAGCCCATAGAAGTGCCCTGGCATTTTGCCACCCGTCATTAGCTCCCAGTGCCTCTATCAAGTAGATCCACTGAAGTGATCCCCAAGGTGTACTTTCTATTTCCCATCCACTCATCAACATTTCACTTGAAGAGGGCTAGTGAGGTGCTCTGTTTGACATGTATGGGAAGTCTATTCCAGAGCATAGGTAGTCTCTGGGTTATAAACATGTCCCTCCAGCATGTTCTGTTGATTGTGGTAATGAGGTTGAAGTCTATGGAGCATGTGGTGTGGAGGGATTGGGATTTCTTTAGATGTAGGATTTCTAACAGAACTAGGTCAGACATGGCTTTGTAAGTCAAGCAGAGATCGCCTCTTAGTAGACGATATGAGACAGAGAATAGCTGGAGTTTTTTCAGTCTGTCCATGTAGGACATGTGTTTAAGGGCTAGGATCCTGTTTATGAAATACTTTTGTGGCCTCTCCAGCTGTTGCAGGTGTCTAGTGAGGTACATGCCAAATGGGGCGTTATACTCTATGATTGGTCTAATGAAGGAAGGGTAGAGAGAAATGTTGACCTCTTTGTTCCTGGATGCAAAACCCTTGGTAATGAGATGTTCCACGTAGAAGGACTTTCTGACCACAGTGGTAGTGTGGTGGTTGAAGGAGAGGTTGCTGTTATCCTGTGTCCCCAGAACTCTTATAATGGCTTCAGTGCTCAGTGGGGTCCCATCAATGTGAAAATTAGTGGGAACTGAGTTTTCCCAAAGGGGATGACACATTTTTGGCATTAAGCTTAAGGCCATGGTTTCGACACTAGTCATTGGTCTAAGTGAGGCCTTTCTGCAGGATGTCTGCATCTCTAGGAGAGTTAATAATGGTTCCCAGCTTGCAGTTGTCTGCAAATATGACCAGACAGATTCCCTCCATGTTGGCCTGGACGTCTGAGAAGTAGATGCCAAAGAGGCATCAAATAAAGGATTTATATTTAAGTCATTTTCCTAATATGTATCTTTGTATTTGAGGTATTACTGCTGTTACTGGGACCTATACAGGACATTGCACTCATCCAGTTAATGGGGGAACACCTGCTGTCATGATACAGATCAAAGGATATTTAAAGGAGGGTCTGCCATGACCAATTTAGATATCACAGAAATAAGTTACAAAGGGGTCTGGAGGAGTATGTGAACAGAAGTTGAACAGAATACCAGAGTATCAGTTCTGGAAAGAATCACATCAGAGGATTAGTTCACCAGAGAAGAGTCCAAATAATGATCTTCGTATCTGACCTGCAGTTTTATTGGGAAATTGATCCACAGTATGGGTACCATCACCTTTTACCCAACACAGATGTTCAGTTTTAGTTCTAAAGACAATCATAGTGAGTGGAGTTTAAAACCTCACAGACGTATTTGCATTTGCAAATTTCAGAGACATTTGCAAAGAAAAAACTGCTAACTTTTTATCTTATGTATATATTTGTTGCTGAAGCATGAATTTTGTTTTCTTGTTAATAGAAGGTGTTTTTGTTATTCTACTACACACCCACACACATGCTTACATATGTGCATATATATATATATATATATATATATATATATATATATATATATATATGGAGAGAGAGAGAGAGAGAAGGAGAGAGAGTTTTACAAGAAACAGCATAAACACATTAACAGAGACAATAGAATTATCACATCATTTAGATGACAGTATATAAAAAATATTGCACTGAGATTAATACACAACTGAGAATATACAAATAGTACATGGATGCATGTAATGCAGTATATAGTTAATTATTACAAAACTAATAAATAATGTTTTGAGATAAACTGGTGCCCCCTCCATGTGTACTTTCTTTGTTTTATATTCAGGGAATGTCAGAATGGGATCCATCTGTTTCCAGACCCTGAAATGCATAAAGTGGTTATTGGGATAAGAACAAATGAATGAAAGCTTTATATAATTTATTTTCTGAATTTTGCAAAGTCTGCTCTAAATGTTATAGCTTCTGCTATTCTGAAGATGCCAAATGTCCTCTTCATCCATTTTTGTAAGCAAAGGCTTCAGATCTGAGCATATGTTCTGTAGTAAATCTGTATATGTATAGTAAATATATGTGTCTGTGTGTGTGTGTATATATATATATATATATATATATATATATATATATATATATATATACATATATATATATATATATATATATATATATATATATATATATGTGGGTATGTGTGTATTTGTTCTTTAGCATATCCTTGTATCCGCACATATGTTTGTTCATTTCTTTTGTTTTCCTATTCAGTGAGGCTGTGCCTGCAAATGGTCCAAAGAAATCAGTGCATTACCCTGATAAACACATATAAATAAATAAAAAAATAAAGTTGAAGAGAGAACTCAAGAAGTTGATGAATAAATACAAAGATATCAACAACTTTAGTATTTTAATAAAAATTTTCCTCTTCCCCTTGGATGCATGGATTACATACTGTACACGTGCATGTGCAATGCATGGATTACATACTGTACACGTGCATGTGCAATGCATGGATTACATACTGTACACGTGCATGTGCAATGCATGGATTACATACTGTACACGTGCATGTGCAATGCATGGATTACATACTGTACACGTGCATGTGCAATGCATGGATTACATACTGTACACGTGCATGTGCAATGCATGGATTACATACTGTACACATGCATGTGCAATGCATGGATTACATACTGTACACGTGCATGTGCAATGCATGGATTACATACTGTACACGTGCATGTGCAATGCATGGATTACATACTGTACACGTGCATGTGCAATGCATGGATTACATACTGTACACATGCATGTGCAATGCACAGTCTTTTCTGTGGGCAAGCAAGTGACTCAAAGCCAGCAGGACTACTAAAAGTGCATGATTTCATCCATGAGATCAAACTGCTTATGAAGACCACCTTTTGGGTAGACACCAATGGCTGAAATGTGACAGCCACATTTATTTACTGAATCTGAAAGGGCACAGCATTAAACACATTTCTCAGTGTGATAGCTGAGGCTTAGCTGATGCATGTTGGCAGTGTGCACTGCTGTAATTTTTTTTCCATTTATGGCTGTGTGTCAGGATTTGCTTGGTATATTAAAAAAAAAACAAATGCAGACTGAAAAGCAATTATAGATGCTAATAAAAGGCTTCTGACTGTAGTGTCATATAATGCCTATTAATGCCATTTTATGCAGATATGAATGACTGATGAAATTAAAGAAGAGAAATCTGGGTACTGAATTTTTAATAGCATTTTACATAAAAGGGCATTTAGTGGTATTTTACAACACTACAGCCTTTTTTGCCTTTGTAGTTACTTCTTGGTCTGCACTTATTGTATTTATTTTTCTTTCACAGATCTTTGGAGGAAGGTGTGAATATTACTTTTAACCTTTCACTCACTAGGAAGTAAAGGTACACAGGCTCGCTAATGCTCATGACCTAAATATATATTACACTCTGTGAACACGTACCTGACAAAATGCTTGCAGAATGGATGATTTTCCACAAGGCCATATGAAATATGTACGCACACATAATAACAAGAGAAGAACAGTGATTTTCTTTATATAAAGATAACTTAATCCAGCAAGTCATAGAAAATATGCAAGCATGCTGCCCAGCAGGTGTGCTAAAAGCTATCTAGTAACAATGCATAATATAACAAAGTTTTACAAAATCCCAGTAATGTTACAGAAATGCAGATAAACATAACATGGAAAGCATAGTGCAGCTCTGAAATGCAAACAGTATACACTAATGTTGCATGCAGCCGCTGTTCCTCTTCTCTAAGATACCTGCTTGTTATCAAAGGTGAACCTATGATGTAACTTCTTTTCATGACTTTTCTCAGTCAGATCCATTACTACACATCTATAAGTGTAGAGAGAGTATCTCCATTTATTCATGTCCTGCTTTTCCTCATCTTTCCAACCTTGCGCAATAACACTCTTTACTTGTCCTTCAAGTATGACTATCTCTTTTTTTTGTGTACTTTTTTCAAGTTTGCTCTTATCTTCCATATTAAAAACATGAATTCCTACTTCTCATCTTCTTAATAAAAATTTTCTCCCTTTTTCCCCTAATGCACTGCTTACATATTCCAGTTGTAACTGGGCATTCCCTTCATATTTGCAGCAGCCTGTAGGGCCCTAATATCTTTAATATTTCAACTTTTCTACGTTCCATAAACTAGCTAGCTGTGCAGTAGGTGTCAACCAGCAGTAAATGAATATTATGTTTTTGTTCCATGCTAGAGAAATCGACATGAACATTTTACTTTTCTTGCTAACTCCTTTAATTCCACCAGAGAGGCATGAATTCCTTTGCTTTCATTCAGTATTACTCAAGTACTCCCATCACAGGCATGAGACTCCCATGGCAGGCATGCGTTTGTGTGACTTTTATGATCTGTAGAGCTTTCCATCTTTATACTCCATTATGAGCTGGATTATACTATTAAGTTATGTTAAGATATGCTCCCCAGCACCCCTTCCGCTATCATCCAGCATATAATAGCAATATGCAACACCTCAATCATCAGACATTTGTTAGTGCTGCGACAACACTACCTAAGGAAGAAGAAATCGTCATATTCTCCTCAGCACAATTAGCTGCAAAATCAGGCACCCACATCACCTCTTTATCATTTTTTCCCCTGTCAAAGCCACAGTAATGCCATACAAATCATTTGCAACAGTTTCTGTAGAGCAAGTCCTTCACCTAAGCTTTCCTAATATTTTATTAATTTATTTTTATTTATTTTACATTTATTTACTGTGTAGTGCCCGCCTGAGCTAATAATCTATGTTCAGGGAAGACCTGGGGAGAAAAGCTCCACAAAACAGATTACAAATAATAAATAGCAAGTAGCAAATACAGAGTACACAGATGATAATAAAAATGATTACAGTACATTGTAAACATTATAAAAAAGAAAAAACTAAGGAAAGAAAACACTATATTATAGTAATAAAAACTGAAACATGTCTACCACAGAACTCATTATTAAATGGGTGAAAAATTGAGACAGAAACAATGAGCATTGTGAAAAGAAGAGATTTAAGCATATGCAGAGTTTAAGAGAGATATAGACAAGAGAAAATAATGAATACAGAAAGTAATATCAAATCAGAAAAAAAATATCTCCTGATGTACGTCTCGAAATGGCTCTGAGTCCTATTACTTTACAATTTGTCCTCTATTTTCTGTTTAGTAAACAAAATGTGCAAAAATTTCCAACCCCACTCCCCCCAAAGAGTAATCTACACCCAATTTCAATTGAATAGTAGAAGACACAGCAAGGGTATACAGCAAAACGGATATCCTCTTAGGGTCTAAAAGTTCTCCATCCTTCTTTCTTTCTTTCCTTTTTTCTCAGTTCTGCCCCTCTTGCCTCACCAACACAAGTTTATCACAACAGGTTTCTATTTTATTAATTGATTGGCTCATTTATCACAGAATCAGTGTTGAAATGCATGCAGGGCTGTACGTTGGGCCATGATATGAATATTGTTTACTCTCCCAACTAGTGCAACAACTTTGGCACTTCATTTGTCCAGTAACGTAGATATAAGGGAGGATGGCTTAATGGCTAAGGTGTTTGCCTTACTAACACAAGGTGCAGGGTTTGAGTCTCACAAGGGATAATTGGCTAGGTTTAAAATGGCTCACAAGGGCAGTTAGCTTAGTACTGAACTATGAACTATGAACTATGAACTATATGTTACAATTCTTCCCCATACATACTCTGGAAAATTGACCCCAAAGTTTCAATCACTCTGATACCAAAATAATTCATGCCTACATCTCTGGCAATGAGATATTCACTAATCTGTTCTGAGTTGGATTATCTTGTTCCAGTTACACTCTAGTGATGACACAGCAGCAAAGGCTTCAAAAACACCTCATATTCCTTGTAGGGCAAGATACAGCTGCTCTAAATCAACATGGAATCAACAGTGGAAGATTTATAGAGTTTCCAAATGCCTGCAGTCCCCGGTGAAATGACTAAGCCTCTCTGCTAGGACCTCCGCAATTGGGAGGGAAAAAAAAACTAGACAGTAAACCTCTATGTTCTACATATTCTTTGACTTTGATTTCAGCTGGCAAGGCGCCATTTGTCACCAATTCAGTTTTGGGTCCTATTCAAAGTTTTAGACCTATGTTCCCTAGAGTTTTAAGCTGAAAGCCCACTCTATCAAATGAAAAGTAACAATTCTCAAAAAAAAACAACAAACCATAATGAATAATTAAATAAATAATAGCACCTTCGTTGGTCCATGCCATCTTCTTAAGTGAGTTGCCTTCTACTCTACCAACTCTCCTCTTCATTTTTGTTATTAATGAGGCGCGGTTCAAAGCTACTGGGGTTCATGTCTTCCTGTCCCCAGGAATAAGTAATACAACACCATTCCTGATAAATCACTCATATAGGGCATCTGTGATTCTTGTCTCAAAGAATATTTTGACATATACATCAAAAGCAGTCCTCTTGGGAAAAAAAACTCCATTGTGTTTTATCCTGTGCAAGGGGGTGTTTAGGCCTGTCCATCCCTATGGCTTTTTTTCAAGTTGAAGATGTTCTTCTCCTACTGCAATGGCACCATACCAAAGCTTATGCATAGTTCCCCTATACTATAGTCAGTCTTAATGCTACATTTCATTATATAAGCTTCGTAGAACAAGCCCAACAAGGCCCAATAACCTTCCTACCCTCAGCATCATGTACTATCATATTTGACTAGGCCCTCAACTCTGAAATCAGACTCCTCTGCCTTTTTTTTTCAACTTCCATGCTTACAGCTTTCTTGCTCTTTCCTCTTAAAGCCACTCAAAATATTTCATGTGTTAGTACCCCTAACTGCTTCCTCAGTTTGTAGCTCCCAGTGCTTGGCTCTGAATATGTCTAATCATGTACTTGTTATCTTCCACACTGACAGTCGTCAGTCTTTAACTTAAACTCACCAGTGGTAATATAGTGTTAATCTTTTCAAGGACCACTAGCGTCACACATTTTAAAGACTAAATATTGCAGGAGAGAAGATGTATTGATAAAAATAGTCTCAGATGGCATTAGCACCCATTCAGACACTGGCATTGTACACTATGGACCAACGTGCTAAGTTTTATTTTTACAATGAAGTGAGAAGACTCATCTAACTCAGTGTTCCTCTGTGTTTTAGTAGATTGACGTCAGTGGAATCATCTAACTCTGTGTTCCTCTGTATTTTCATAGATTATAGTTGTGTGTCTTTACATTAGTTCCTGGTTTGTCTCTTTGATGACTGTGTGATTCCTGTAGTTTTCTCAGGCTCTCTTTGCCCATTATCTAACTAAGCAAGTCATTCAAGCAGACAGTGTCCCTGGTTCATGATTGAAAAAGGCACACTTGTGTCCAGTGGACTTACAGTGTTAAAAATATATAAAAGAGGAAACAACACGGCATTGGCTCTGAATGGAGTTGTGAACAGGAAGTACTGCAGGAGGCTATAAGTATGTCACCAGGGTCAATCAAGTAAAAAAAGATGTTAATTGCACCTGTGACATCCCACCAGCAGACCAGTAATCGAGGAGACTCCATCCTCACCACTGCCACCAGTGGGGGAAGTTCACCGAGAGAAGAGCAAGTGCGCACACAGTATTTCCAGGTGCAGCTCTCTGCATCAAGTGGAATTTCCCTTAAGAGCACACAGAGACCACAGTCAGTCTGAGGCTGGTTTCTCACGCTTTCTCCAGATCTCCAATAAGACTCCCCACTGGCACAGCTATAGAGTTGAGATCTCAGCTGAGTGACCAGGTTAAGACCTCCAGCACCCTCTCTGTCCAACCAGTGCTTTATGACCCTGCCCAAGTAGTTGACAGACACACACACTCTTTGAGGTTTGATTTACACACATACACACACACACACACACACACACACACACACACACACACACACACCTGGAAAAGGCTGGCACAGGTTTACCAGCTATGCTCCCTTCTGCCTAGACTATAAGGTAGATACCACTGCCACCAGTCAACTCATTATCAGCTATTTAAAGCCCTTAACAAAGGGTGTCCAATCTTACTGTGTAATATTAATATTAACACAAATGGTAGTTTGACCAAGAGCAAGGCTATTAGGACTGGTCCAGACAGTGTCACCAAATAAACATGCAAGTACTCTCAAAACTTAAATATCTCTACACAGATCAGACACAATGAAAGGTTTAAATATATTTAATAATAAATAATAAAAGAACAATACAACACTAAATATATATTCACAGTGGCATCAGAGTTCAAAACCACAGGAAATATTTAAAATAACATTGCAGGACAGTCTCAAATAAATAAAGAAAAACATCTAAACACTAAGCTTTACTATATTCCTGACTGAATCTAAGAGAATTATACTATAATCTAGGAACTTATTAATAGAGCAGGGCAGATGTGGTGAATGGATCTTCTAGTTGTTGTCAGGTCCAAGGCAGAATGCAGAATGGCCTGTCTCACTAAGAGACTTCTCAAATTTGTATCTCAAATATTACTGCTGGGATAACTATTCAGAATTACATAATTTCTTGTCATCTGACTGCTAGTCCCCAGGCCAAACAACCATTGATGAAGCTGGCAATATTTAGTATATACCTGTAAAAATACACAGACAAGGGCTTCTCCTCAGATCTCTGGAAGATGCTGGAAGTCATAAAATAATTGCATTCCTTCATACTTTCAAGACTAGTAATTATTTCATCCTAAAGACAATACAGAAAGTTTCCTAGTACAGACATTCCTTGGGATTCATGAAGCTTGTCGCAAGGACGACGTTAGCCTTGCGCCGACCGTGCAGTGTAGAGATGGTGCAGCAGCACCACATGCATATTAATGAAGGTGCGCTGCCGTAACGGCCACGTGCATAGGAAACATGTACGAGTGCAGGGGGCATGTCCAAGCGCTGCACGGAGGCGTGAACATGTTGGCTGCATACGCGCAACCTAAAATGCTGACTAGTACAGCCTGCCTCTAATAGCAATCACTCCTGTCAGTGTCCATGGATAGTTAAATGTATGCAAAGCATACAAGACATTTTTGCGAACACCACAATAAGAAGTAAACACAAAGGCACATAGTTGAATATTGAGTCCCTTGAACAAATGATATTTAAAACCCCATGCCCGTATTCCATTGTAGTGTCAAGTGGAAGCGAAATGCATCGTGTTAGCGCGCTGCCAATTACTAAGCTGAGCCCAGTGGTTAGGGTTACCACCTGTCCTACATTGTCAGGGACAATCCCCCTCTAGGCAGGTGTGTCCATACCAAAACCATTATAAATGTGAAATGTCCTGCGATAGTAGGACATAATTATGTCTCATATTTTATGTAATAGGCCCATACAATACTTATGTCCGTATATAAAATACCTAAATGCTACAAGAAACAGAATAAGCAAGTAAATGAAACAGAATAAGCAACCACAACGCTACAACAATAAAAGCTTATATGTAGGCATAAAACTAAAGTACTATCCTTTGTAATGACCGTGGGTATGTGTTGGCCTGTAAACTCTGATGTGTGTCCCGAATATGTCCCATCCAGGTCATATGAAAAGGTGGCAACCCTACCAATGGTCAGAGCATTCGCCCAATATCTGCCCATTCGCGGCCCAAGTCGTCCTTGTCAGGACGGCCCATAGATGAACGGGTATTACCCGGGTCTACCTACCATGTCATGAAAGATAAGTATTTGCGTGTACCTATGTGTGTGAAGTACAGCATGTGGATGATCAGAAATGTTAGGGTAGTCCTCACAAACATATTGGTCCCAGAGATATGTAGTGTATGCAGTGTGTTCTGTTGACTGTGCAATGGGCCATCAACTGGAGAAAGGATGAATGGAGTCTGTGGAATATGGGGGTGGGGGGGGTGATGGGTAATGTTATAATTTGCCAAGGGGAGACTGGGTTGGATGCACAATAGGTGAACTGGAGGTCTACGAGGGAACAGTGGGTGAATCAGGAAGATAACCAAAGAACAAATATATGCATCCGCAATACAATCCCACAAACATGTGAACATTAAAAAGTGCAATACACATGTACAGAAAAGTTACCGGCACATACCCACATAATGGTCTGGCCTGAACTGAGCCATCCAACCCCAACACACCTGGATACATATTTGAATACCCATCAGCCCCTTCACAGCACACCCCCCCGCCCTTCCTGAACATCCACCAAAATCACCTATACTCGGGCTGCTAGATAGGCCCAGCCATATCTGCACATAGTGACCCCTACCCATACCTAGTAGGCAGTCTCACCCTAGGCAGTCTCAGGATTGTAAACTATGTATCCCTTGCATGTATAACCCTACCTTATAGCCATAAAGCAAAAAAGGTCATCAGTCCCCACAATTTTTGGATATCCCTCATGGGATAAGTATCTGTCCTAAACATTAGACTTGGTGTCACGACACGATGTCCAGTCCTGTATTGATCTGGACACAAGTTGTATGAGCAGTAGTTGTCCACAAGACTGCTCGGTCTCCAGCCGGTCCAGCAGAACCTACGACCCAGGATTAAACACCTGACCATGATGCAAGTCTCTCCACATGCATTATCGGGAATATATACCTTACACATTTGCATAGTGGCAGTCGGATATAGGGTGCTTAAGGTGCTTTAAAGCAGACGTAAGTAGGGTTACCACCTGCCCCACCTTGCGAGGG